>NC_079563.1:4590000-4872500 GCF_015846415.1 Triplophysa dalaica | reverse complement strand
CAATTCTGCACAAAACAGTATAATTTATCAGAATCTGAACACAACATAACGTTACGAAATACAACTCTGAATGCAAACATGGATGCAGCTATTAAGCCACCGGGTTTGCTTCAGGGAAAATTTATTTTTAAGAAGCAATGGAAATCTCGACAAGACTACGGTTGTTTGCACCTTGTTCAATGTGGAATTTTTTTTCTGTACGGAATTGGTTTACATAAGGTTGGTTTAAAAAAAAAATCTCTCAACAGGTCTAGCTTTAGTTGAAACCAGTAACTTTGTATTGGCACCTAATGTATTATGGCTCCTGTATGACATATAGCTTTTTGCTCCCTAATTCCTTGTAAATCGCTTTAATTTAGCGTCTGCTAAATGACTAAATGTAAATGTACTGTAGGAGCTCTTCCAGTCTCATGTACCACCTAAACGCAAAGCATCCCTTAGCTAATGCGGAAGTAAACACAAATTCATCTTATTGAACATAATTTAATTTTCATCACAAATAATCATAGTAGAACAGCTTTCTCAAGGAGTTTGTGATGCATTTTGGAAACAGGAGATGAGCCCCTGTTCTCAAAGACTTACTTTTAGTCATTATTTGGGTAGAACACATACTGAATACCTTCGGCAGAATTGAAATGAGCCATTTTAATCTAGATTAAAAAAAATGATCTATGCCCACCACTAAATATAATTTATGAATTGCAAATTTAAATAAACATGCCCTTACATGCCAAATGTCTATCTTGACTCATTAGACGCTATAATAATCTAATCTAAGGGAGGAACAATTAGCTCCTTGGTTTCTGCCCCGAATTATATGGTTTGTCACGCAACAGAGTTATAGCAAATGTTCGTCTATGAAACTTCCTACACATGTTAATTCCATTGGCTAACTACAGGGCTCAACATAAACCCAAATGATGGAAATAAATAATAACTTTACTTGAAACAGTTTTGTTGCAAAGCACAAACTTACGGTGAAATTAGATCTCGTGTTTGTTGAGTTAAGACCGAATTATTGTTGTATAAGCATAGCAAGCATCATATAGCAAGAAGGCTAACCAACGTCAGAGTTAACGTGACCACCCATTAACATTAGCCCTTCATTGATGACATGGATAACGTCACCGTAATCATACAGAGAGAACGTACTTGCATACCTTTACCTTTTGATCTTTTCTCCTCTTCTACTTTTTTATTTTTCCTATATTGGGCACCTGACGGCTAAAACCTTTTTCTCTCCATCGCTGTCGCTGTGTTTATCTGGCACTCGACAATCAAGACTAAACCACTTCACCTCCATAATCGTTTTGGATTACCTTTTTTTTATTGCCATTTCACACACACAATTCAGAAAAAAAACATTGCAAATTATAGGCATGTGCTTTAATATTATGAATGAAATGTGCGTTATTTGGAAGAAAGTCAAGGTGTGACTGACTTTAGCCCACTAAATTGATCCCCCTCCTTGTACGCTCCATTTGGGAGAGGTGAACTGTCTATCACGTGCGCGGCCCCTCCCCTTTACACTTTTCACACAGCTTCTGCGCTTCTCAGCAAGCAGGGGCGGCAATTTGCCAATTCCCCACACAGACAGTTATATTATAGAAAACCCGCTTAGCAGCGCACATTATTTTTCTTTTTCAAGTGCTTTTGCCGCCCCCCACGTCTCGTGAAAATTTGGCGCCCCGGGCGGCTGCCCGGTTAGCCCGTGCCTAAAACCGCCACTGCTTGATTGGCATCTCTGGAAAAATTGTCCGTAGGGTGTGAGTGCGCGAGTGAATGAGTGAGTGTGTGTGCCCTGCGATGGGTTGGCACTCCATCCAGGGTGTATCCTGCCTTGATGCCCGATGACTCCTGAGATAGGCACAGGCTCCCCGTGACCCGAGGTAGTTCGGATAAGCGGTAGAAAATGGATGGATGGATGGATGCAAATGCTCTCATCTTATTTTTCTAAAGTACATTCAAACAGTCGGAGTATAGAGAGAAATGGGTAACATAAAAACAACTATTGACACTTTATAGTAAGGGTTAATTTGTTAAACATTAGCTATGGAAGGAAATGATGAAAAAAACGGACATGTTTATGGAAAAGATTACGAGACGTGTGGGGTGGATGGCAGAAGCTGTTAAATGTAAAGAAGGAAGATTCTGCTCTTCCCTGCTGGGGAACCTTCTAGTTTGGGGCAAAGCATACATGGAAGCGTGCCGGAGCAGAGCAGCTCAAGATAGAAGATTCAGGTGTACCAGGTCCTCCTTTCTCAGTGTACATTCCTGGAGGGCAGAATCTGTGAGACGACATTCTGTAGAGACGGGCTGAGGCCAGGAGCTGCACATAACAGCAGTTAGATCCAGTTATCTGCTTCATCCAAGACTGTTTGTCATGCAGGGGGTCTCTCGTGTGTCAGCCTGGGTCTCAGAGAGACATCCTCTGATGTGCGTTGATGTCCAGCATTGACTGAATTGGGTTTCTCTTACCATGAAATGTCTTCTTGCCGTTACCTCTCTGTGGAGAGTGGGTGACTCACAGGCATTATTTACTGCACGCCATAGAAAAGCACTGAAGCGTGTTGTGATCAAGTTTGCTTTTTACTATCCTTCATGAGATTTGTTTGGTCAGAGTGGAGACGATTGTGTGGTGCTGATGCTGATGCGCTCTGGTGTTAGGAGAGGGGCTGTGCATGCTGGATGGCTCCAGTGCATCATTGAGACATGATTTCTGGACCGCCCTTCCCAAAAACTGTTTAATCTACAACTGAGTGCAAGATTGTTCACTTATATTTCAAACATTTATAACGTGTTTAGAAACTATTCTTAGAATTGACTTTACTTACTTGAGGGGCAGCAATGGATAAATGGTCAAATCTGTTATAGGCTCTTTACTGTACAAGCCTCCTTACCCACAGCAAAGAATGACAGGAAGTGTTGGGAAGTTACTCTGATAAAACTAATGATGTACTCAATAGTTCTCTTTTGGAGTTTTGGGTTTCTCGCCAGCGTTTGCATATTGTTTTGCACAATCTGCTTGGCCGGGGGGCTGCTTTAGAATTCAAATTTTAAAGTTTTACATAAATAATATTGCATATAGGAATTTATAGAATGTTTAATATTTGACCTGTGTTTCTCTCTCCTTTATCTCAAATGTGTGCTTTCAATGTGTGTGTGTGTGGCTCAACCTGATTTTGCCAAGTGGTCGATGTCTTCAGGATAACATATTTTGTTAATCTAAGGACAACATTTTTAAAAATAATACCTAAACTCACACCAAACCCAAACCATAACTTCCACCTAAAATCAGAGGGAAATGAGAAGTGGAAAACAATGGTCTAGAAGCACCTCATCGTAGTTGGAAGATGAATTTAAAATAAACTGTAAACTTGTTTCTGAAATCTGATTGGTTGATTTAAATGTTGTCCCAGATTCAACATGATTTTGTCCTAAGGATATCAACCACTTGGCAAAAACAGGAGGGCTGTGTGTCTGTGTGTCCGCCCGTGTGTGTGTGTCTTTGTCTATGTGTGTTAATATGTGTTTGTATTGTGTGTGTGGAGCGTTTGTGTGTGGGTATGTCTGTCTTCTGTGTTTTCACCTATTTCTTGTTATTACAGGTATATAACTTTAGTTGTTTTGCTTATAGTCAATGTGTCTCATGTACAGCTGCTTTGTAACAATGAAAATTGTAAAAAGCGCTATATAAATAAAGTTGAGTTGAGTGTATTTAGATTACAGAACAAATGACTCTCTCCAAAAAGTATTTAATTACTTCTTACTAATGACTTTCTATATCATACATCATCCTTGATCAGTTCAGTGATTCAAGGAAAGACATTCAAATATTTAATAAATAACTACATTTATTATTCTTATTAACTGACCAAAGTATACAAATGTGAGGATACATTAAGCAAACCCTTTAAAGTTAGACTTATCATATTGATGTCATTTCCACTATTGAATATATTACACAATATTTACATCAGAAGTAACTGAAATTAAGAGACAGAAAAATTAAGAGTGATGACTTACTTTACCTTTTCAAGGGAAAAATAATTAAATTACAGTAACTAATGACTTAGAATTAGTGACACCTAACACTTGAGTGACATGTTTCTGAATGTGTCAAGAGAATTCTTGGTAACATGAGCTCAGGTAACATCGCAACACATAGCAACACAAAAGTATTAGAAAGGTGTGAGTAGAAATCCTCATGCTACAGCAAACAATAATAGTCTATCTAGAGAAGAGTGTGTGCTTCTCATCTCAGTTTTGTGTGGAGTCGGTTGTTGTTTTGGACTTTGGGTTTGTTATGTTTTGGGTTTTTGGCTCTTCATTTTAAACAGGGTTTTGCAATAAGCTGTTAAAACTGGGAAAAACTGATTACAACTTGCTCTTTGTTTTTCAGGAACACATGAAGTGATTCAAACGAAGACCGGAAGCCACGGTGGAATGCCTCACAAAGGCCATGTCAAACAAACTGTCAGAAGTGCGGCAACCTGCCATATGAATTCAGCCAGCTCACGATGAACACGGTGCCAGAATGTTTGCCACGTTGATCCAAGTCCTAAGAAATATAGAACGTAGCCTGGCCATCGCAATGCTCTCGTATAACATGTCATTACCTGCACAACATCCATGCTTGCATGGTTGCCAGATGACCTTCAGTCACAACACAACACACACATCATACACAGCCAAAATATGGAGTTAGTAGATGTCTGTCAGTCACTTCCATTGAAATGTTGTGTATTGTGTAATTCATTGTGAATCACGTTAACACATTTTGACCTTTTCTTGGTTGCCAGACATTTCACTACATGGAACATACATTCATTCAGGCTGATTTATGTCGCTCATCTGTTAAACGGGACGCAGCCACAATTACATTTGGTTAAACTTATTGCTCCTGAACCCTCTGTAAGTCGCTTTGGATAGAAGCGTCTGGTAAATGACTAAATGTAAACGTAAACATACACACTGTCTTCAGTATGCTCGAATACTGTGAGAAACACATTTGAGAGCAAACAGAAATACTTTATAATGTTTTGAAAGAAATGCAAGACTAAAAATGAAAGATTGCTTTCTTCTAGAGCAGTGGTCTCTTACCTCCAGCCTACACTGAACCAGGGGGCTACTTGCTGAATATACTTTATAAATCAACTGGTGAAATGGTAATATTAGGGTGACCATTTGTGCCATTTTTCTCTGAGGTCATGTGTGTCCATTGCATACGTCATCGAGGTTCTCACTTTTTAGTTAAAGGGGTGGTGCAACGGTGTGTCATGCATTCTTACTTCTTTACATTGTTAAATGTGTTGTCTTCTCATGCTTAACATGGTCCCCTTGTCAAAAACCGAGTTGGACGTATGATGTAGGATTTCTGTGCTCTACACACTCCCCCAGTTTTTATATTGGTTCCAGAAAGTTTTTTTCAAACATGAAAATCCGTTTCAATTCAACTTTTCTTAGTCCCTTATTGGCCAATTCTCCCGGAATAGCAAGCCCAGGGCAAGGCGAAAGAAATAGCCAACCATGCACCAGCCGACTAACGATACGAAGACCTGCTTTTCAATATTGTCTGTGCTGTGGGCCTGCAGCGCGTTACTCTTGCAATCGTGAGAGAAGTTGAGGTGTAACTGATAGATGGTGCAGTGCGCACATGCTTTCGTTCCGCCCCCCATCCTCCCTGCATGCGTCGTATGGTTTAAGAAATAATGGTACGGCTGTATCTGTCTTTTATAAATGAGATATTTGGGTGCGATACTATTCTGTAGGTACTCAAGATTAACATAAGATATGCAGAACTTGAGTTATGGCCACTTTAAAATACATCACAAAATGAGCATTTTTGTATTTTAAAGCACATTATCATTGTAGTTTCATTCTTACCTTGAAATATAACCTGAAATAATAAACTTTGATGAGGTATGCGGTGGACAAATGCGACCTAAGGAGGACGCACACCAGGAGAATGGCACATATGGTCACCCTAGTTCATATTAAAGTTCAGGCCTGGCAGGTGACACGTGGGCACCATGTTGAAGAGCAGTGATGGAGAACAGTCTGTAAATGGACATGAGGGGCTTGTTGGTGCTGTTATTTCTAATCAGAGCGACTTTTATGTGAATGTCACTACAGAACAGGTGACTCCATCAAAATGCAGCATGCTGTGACCGGTCAAACTCTTTTGTGTTCCAGTTCAGAATGTTTCAGGAGACCTCTCCAGCAGTCCACACGGGCACGATGTGTCCCTCAGGACTATGATCGGCACCTCAGTGTTCCAGTGATTTATCCTTTCTGCTTTATTTCAGCAAATGTGCTGCTATATCCTGAAGCTCTTTATGGTGTACTGTCCAAGTCACAATGGACAAGCTAACGGAAAGTAATCCGATGACATTGTCACAAGTGTCTCTGGTGTATAATAAGCAAGCAATGAGATAGTCAAGGCTGGTGCTTTATTTAAAATAAATCAAGACCGAAGGACATTTTTAACGATGAGCAGAAACAGTGAATTATTGATGATAAACCCCAAACATTGAGTGTCATAATGCTTTTATAAAACAGTACAAATAGACGTGCCCATCTGGACTGCAGTTAACTTCCGGTCAGTGTTTCTCAGTCTGCCAATTGCCTATAATATACCTTTAGATTTTATTTGATTTATGTTTATATTCATTTGTATTATTATTTTATTGTATCATAATTGTATTAAATAAACACTTTGGTGAATGGGTCCTGTATTTGGTCACATTTAAAGAAATGTAATGTAATGTGTATACAAGCTTTAAGGTTAAAAAACGCTGTATTTCCACATACCGTTCATGTTTGTATCTCTTTGCTCCGCCTCTCTGAAACGGCGCTCTATTGATTGAACATCAGGTTCCTCTTCAATTGTACTGACAGGTACACACACCTCACTTGTGTCTACATTTGGGCGGTCTTAGTCAAGTCAGAACACCAACTGATGTAGATTTGTGGGGGTGTGTTTACACCAGGTGTTTCAGGTAGGGGTGGGTGAGATACATAGAATGCATCTTTTGTTCCCACACTTTCATTTCTGCTATTTTATGTGTCTTATACATGAATGGGCAACTTATAACACACCAAAGACACAGAAAAGCACGTGTTCACGCCATTTAACCCCTTAAAAAATGTAAAAACCCTCAAAGCTTTCCTTCCGCTGGGAATAAATGACTCCCTGATCAACTGTGAACATCAACAGAATGTTTTGTTTATGTTGCTACAGGTGCTGCGCAGTAAGACACATGCTGTGTCTTGATTCAGAGGCTGTGTCTTTGTGTCCTCTGGACATTGTATTCCCTAAAGGATGCTGTATACGGAGGGTCCTAATCCTAGAATTAAACAAATCTTCATTTGTAGGACATCCTTGCAGAAAAAGGAACAGAAATGACCTGTATCGTGTTGCCAAGACAACACATTGCTCTTGCACCTGTCAAACTAATAAATATGATTTATACATCATTTGAAGAGTTTTAAAGTCTGTCTGTTTCTACTCTAAACAAAGCCAGAAGAGCACCTATTTCTTAGTTGACTGTTTTAGGCCTTTAAAAATCTCTAATCACTTCTAATCCCTTTTCCTACAATCTATCTACTGAGTCTATAAAATGTCAAATAAATTGTAAATGGTGTGCATGTTAAAGGTACAGTGTGTAGAATTTTAAATGATTTATTTACCAACATGTAATATTTAATACAAAACTATGTTGTGAGTGGTGAAGAAATACCTTACAAAATGAACCGAAATGTTTATATTACCCTACAATGAGAGCGTCAATCTGTGTCGTCAAAAAAGAGAAAATACGATGCAGCAAGGCCAAGTCGAGACAAAAAACGGCAGAATAAACATCAGCGTGGTTCTTTTCAAAAAGTAGGGCATGAAGCAGGAAATGGGTTTGCTAAGCGACGCCGAAGTTGCCAGCTTTCTGCTGGACCGGTAAGTTTGTCTAATTTCCGCAATATAAGTGAACTGTTTGTTTGATAGCTTTAGCTAATAGATGAGCTGATCATCAAGTGAAGTAGCGTTCTTCCTTTTACATTTTTAGCACTTTGTAATTGTACTTTAAGTCCTTGTTGCATGAAGCCCGTGTGGAAATCAAGTTAGAAATCATGTTTACAATCATAATTTGAATAAATAATGGAGATGGTGGTCTAGTGGGTTAAACCACTGAACTGGTAAATCAAAGGTTGCTGGTTCGATCCCAGCAGCCACCACCAGTGTGTCCTTGAGCAAGACACTTTACTCCATGCTGCTCCAGGGGGATTGTCCCTGTAATAAGTGCACTGTAAGTCGCTTTGGATAAAAGTGTCTGCCAAATGCCTAAATGTAAATGTAAATCAGGTGTAAGTTATATTATAATACTGCTTAGCTTCCACATCCTCTCTTGTGCGGTCCTCCCGGGTAACGTTAGCTCCTCTGCATCTCCTCGCCCTGCCTGCATCTCCAACACCGCTACCTCTCCAACACCGCTACCTCTCCGCCCTCTTCCTCTTACTACCAGTGTTAAGTCCTCTGATTGACTCTGTGATGATGAGAAAATGTCTGCTAGGACTTTCGCGGTTAGATTACACGCCTTTAGCATTAGCAAGCGGTTTCAATAGGCTATAAATTACGTGCCAAAAAATGCTATGCAAAATAAGCTAATAAATCACTGACACAATGTTAACAAGTAACAATAATATTCACTATAACGATTAGAGTAAATTGAATTTATTTATTTTTCTTTGAAAATAAACATCGTCACTTGAGCAAAGGTTACTCTCTGCTGTCTCAGACGACGACATCTCTGTCCTGTGTCCGTAACTTCAGTCTGTTGTTCGCCTGTGAGACGTAGATTGCAATTATCAACACCACCGATAATGGCCGCTATTACTTATGGAACCCTTTTGTCCTGTGACGGCAACCGTAGCTTCTCTAATGGAAGGGAGAGGGGGGTAGAGGAGCTGTAGGTTGCAATTTCCTACATCGCCAATAGTGGCCTCTGAAACTTACACACAGAACCTTTAAAGCACATATGTGATTGTGTGTGGAGCTGCTGCCGTTGTTTCAAATAAATGACTTTGGTTTGTGGTGACGCAAAGAATTGTGTGATATCTCTAGCAACGAAGGATACACCTCATACATCCTCTGAACTCCTGTGTAAGGTTGCAGTTGAAGAATTCAGTAAGAGTGTCCTGCTTGCTGTCCTGAAATGAGATTGTCGCAATGACAAATGTGACCTCCGGAGGACGCAGCCATCAATATGAGCAGCGATCATAGCTGTGCTTTATAATAAATTAAAATTCAAAAACTTGAACTAAACCTTTTATAAACACCTAATAACTACAGTCAACAACCCAGATAGCAATGAGTCGGCGGACCACCGGCGGGGCTCTGGAGGCAGTAGAAGCGTCAGAAAGGCGTAATCGCAAACACGTTTGCGGGTGCAACGCTGGCGGCCGCCGCTTTTTGAAAGTGCCAGCCGTCTTCCTACCGCCGTCATACCGAAGGGCGGCCCTTCCGCGGCCCGTCGGAGGCAAAAGCTATTTTCAAGCGAAAAGCCGCCGCTTATTGTATATATATATATTTTTTACATTTTATAGCATGCAGTTTTAACAAGAATAATGATTGATTAAACCAGACAAATTTCCATTTTGCGTTTTAAATCCACATTTCAAAGTAAGTAACAGTATACTGTCATTGAAACAAAATTTGTCAATCACTGAAATGTAAATAACAGAAAATATAAATAAAAAATTATAAATATAAATACTAACAATAAAGGACATGCAGGTTTCCAAATAAATGTTGGTTTAAAAAAACAGCCTTAGAAGTAAATTATAACACTTACAATAATTGTTCAAATAAAGAGGTCAGCTCTGGGATGAAAAGAATTCCCAGTAAACATTATAACAAGTAATGAGGATATTCAAGCCATTTGTAACAATAGGATAAGTGGTATCCTAATAATTTAGAGTAAAGCTCTGGAGTAGAATCGTCTTGGTTACGTATGTAACCTCAGTTCCCTGATGGAGGGAACGAGACGTTGTGTCGAGAACGACAGATGGGGTTCGCCCTTGAGAACCAATCAACTCTGACTACTATAGAAAAGGCCAATGAAATTTGGCGAATGCAATTTGCATGCCGGGCTCCGCCCCCGGAAATCCGGTATAAAAGGAGGCCGGCGTGCAGCATTCACTTACCTTTGTTCTGAAGAGCCTGAGACCTCTCAAACTGCAGCAGAATACGATACGTGTTCGTGGCATAAGGGACACAACGTCTCGTTCCCTCCATCAGGGAACTGAGGTTACATACGTAACCAAGACGTTCCCTTTCTGTCGGTCTCTCGACGTTGTGTCGAGAACGACAGATGGGGTTGCCTATGGAAAACGCCACAACGCTGTATCGCGTCACAATCTCTAGCGAAGCGACGGTAACAAGCCTGGGCGTGTCATCTCGAAGCTTTCGTGAGACTGTAACCTTCCAGTGTGGTCAGCCCTGACCGGTAACTTTCACGGACGGGGCCTTAGCTCTCTATAGGCGAGAGGCCGTCCAGATCAGTTTACACTGGGTAAGCGCGACTCTTAATCAGAGAAGCGCTACAGAGGCCACCTCCTACCCGTGGGGAGGAATATGGTGGATATAGGTATGGTCTCGTCCTTGGAGGAGAACGCATGGAACGTGCGGACTGAGTAGTTAACCGCGAGGTGGAGGCCCACCTGGGGAAGCTCATGGGTTACCAGGAGTGGGAACCATTCTCATGAGGATACATCAGACGGAACAGCCCACGGAGGGGGTGTTACAGACGTCCGGTAGCACTAGGTCCGGTTAGAGCTATCTGTGATAGCTCACATGGTATCCCGGCCTAAGGGGGAAGGCTGCTCTGCCCAGCCAGCCCCCAGGGGTGCTTGTTTGGTGATGGATGGAATGCCTATTCTTAACCAGTGTCTGGGTAAGAAGGGAGGCTGGTGAGGTACCAGTTTCTTAGCGATGTGTTCGGGTAAGAAGAAAAGGTAAATAGCACACTGACCCAACCTGTTAGAGGGTGGAAAGGTGCTTTCGCAGGCATACGCCCCCCCGGATGCCAGTCCTACATGTCACCACGCAGGACGTGGGCTGACACCGGGTTTACGCGAAGGTTGTTAACCCTTGCGAAGGTGTTTGGGCATAGCCCAACCCGCAGCTCTACAGATGTCTGCTAGAGAGGCGCTTCTGCCAGTGTCCAGGAGGTGGCTAAACTCCGTGTGGAGTGAGCCCTCACTGCCAATGGGCATGGGAGATTCTGAGATCGGAATGCCGTCGTAACGGCGTCCACGACCCAGTGCGCCAGCCTCTGTTTGGAGACAGCCTTCCCCTTCTGCTGTCCTCCAACAGACACGGAGCTGGTCAGAGCTTCAGAGCTCTGCGTGCGGTCCAGTACGTACTGGACACAACACTAATCGGGTTGGGTCTTCCTCCCCTATGGGGGATCCTAAAATCAGGATTTCACCTCTGGAAAAGTTAAACCTCTCTCGGCCAGCAAAGATCATTGCTGAGCGCTTTAGCATCAGAAATGTGAAGTGCTACAATACAGATAAATACATGCACATTTTCTGAAAAGGAAGTGTATAAACAGGGTGAAAAGAAGGGGGCCTAAGACTGAGTCCTGTTGCACTCCGTACTGGTCTTGTGACATTTAAATAAACAAAGGAGTTGGATGAATGTTGAATGACCACTAATGCTAACATGGTTCTCAAGACTGTTGAATAGTGTCATGTCTTTCTTTATTTATGATGTTATCTGACATTGTCAAAACAGATGTGACGCTATACTGAGCCGCCAAAGGGACATACAGGTGGTGGAAAAAACAGGAAGGGAGCAAAAATATTTTAAATCTTTTCTCCAAGAACATCTCGTTCCTTGCAGAACTTCTGTGTATCCCCAAGAATATATATTCTGCACTTCCAATTTCTACCCGAAGTAGTGGACCATCCAGGAATCTTTGGAATACTCTTTTCAACATACTTCGATTTGGGACATACTAAATCTACTTTCCACTACTATTAGACGGATAGTGTGTTGATTGGAACACAGGGGTCATTCCAGAGGGGGTGGAGCTTAACGTTTTTGATATTCAAGTGCAAATGAACTTTTCAAACATTAAAGAATGATGTTCACGGATAAATAATTGAAATAAATACGTCACCACTGTGTTAAGCAATTAGAACGATAATTTTTAATTTCATGCCGACTTTAAGGATCTGACATAAATGTTAATGCTCTTTGTTTGCTTCATACTTATCTCATTCTGTCCAATGATGTTTTAAAGATATCAGTGTAATCCCTACTAGTAAACGTTCTGTTTCACCTCATTGTAGTGGAGAATATCAAAATATAAGCTCAAGTCCCGGTGCATGTTGGACTCCGGCAGGGCTGCCCTTTGTCGCCGGTTCTGTTCATAATTTTTATGGACAGAATTTCTAGGCGCAGCCAGGGGCCGGAGGGCGTCGGGTTTGGGGACCACACGATTTCATCTCTGCACTTTGCGATTGATGTCATCGTGCTGGCCCCATCAGACCAGGACCTTCAGCATGCAGTGGGACGGTTTGCAGCTGAGTGTGAAGCGGCTGGGATGAGAATCAGCACCTCCAAATCTGAGGCCATGGTTCTCAGTCGGAAAAGGGTGGCTTGCCCACTTCAGGTAGTTGGAGAGTTCCTGCCTCAAGTGGAGTAGTTCAAGTTCAAGGGAAGGATGGAACGGGAGATTGACAGACGGATCGGTGCAGCTTCTGCAGTAATGCGGTCGCTGTACCGGTCTGTCGTGGTGAAGAAGGAGCTGAGACGCAAGGCGAAGCTCTCGATTTAACGGTTAATCTACATTCCTACTCTCACATATGGATATGAGCTGTGGGTGATGACCGAAAGGACAAGATCCCGGATACAGGCGGCTGAAATGAGCTTTCTCCGCAGGGTGGCTGGGCAATCCCTTAGAGATAGGGTGAGAAGCTCGGTCACTTGGGAGGAGCACAGTGTAGAGCCGCTGCTCCTCCACATCGAAAGGGATCTTTTCCAAATGCCCTCTGGACGTCTTCCGGGAAGGTGTTCCGGGGATGTCCCACCGGGAGAAGACCCCGGGGAAGACCTAGGACACGCTGGGACCCGGCCCAGGATGAAGTGGAAGAAGATGGATAGATGGATATAGACAAGTATGTGTATGTTTTGTGTTTATAAATATAAAAATTAATATGGACAGTACACTGATATATATGTAAACACTAGTGGTGGGCATAGATTATTTTTTATCTAGATTAATCTAGATTAATCTAGATTAAAATGGCTCATTTGAATTCTGCCGAAGGCATTCAGAATATGTGTGCTACCCAAATAATGACTAAAAGTTAGTCTTTGAGAACGAGAACGGGTTTCTCAAGCCAGGTGGCGCATTAGACCAGGGGCTCATCTCCTGTTTCCAAAATGCATCACAAACTGCTTGAGAAAGCTGTTCTACTATGATAATTGGTGATGAAAATAAGTTATGTTCAATAAGATGAATTTGTGTTTACTTTCGCATTAGCTAAGGGATGCTTTGTGTTTAGGTGGTACTTGAGACTGGAAGAGCTCCTACAGTACATTTACATTTAGTCATTTAGCAGACGCTTTTATCCAAAGCAACTTACAAAGAGTGAGGGAGCAACAAGCGATATGTCATACAGGAGCCATAATACATTAGATCTCAATACAAAGTTACTGGTTTCAACTAAAGCTAGACCAGTACCTGCTGAGAGAAAGTGTTTTTTTTAAACCAATTCCGCATTGCACAAGGTGCAAACAACCTTAGTCTTGTCGATGTTTCTATTGGGAAGCTTCTTAAAAATTAATATTCCCTGAAGCAACCCGGCGGCTTCATAGCTGCATCCATGTTAGCACGCCACGTTTGATGTGGTCATTTCACAGTAACGTTATGTTGTGTTCAGACCAAACGCGAATGGCGTGTCAAGCGCGAGTGATTTATATGTTAATGCAAAGAGCCAATAGACCTACTTGCTGCGCGAATCGCGCGAATGAAGCCCTGGTTATGAGATGATGAGGCGGCTTCTGCTTCCGCGAATGACGCGAATCACGCGAGTTGAAAATCTCGTTCTCGCCCCGTACAGTGCAGTTAAGCTGGTATACATCTGCGCTAAAATATCAAGGTGAAAGTCATCATAGCTTGCGTAGTATAGACCCAGCTGCCAACCCAACTTTGAGAATAGATTAACGGCGACATTTTTTTTATCGCGCGATAAGAGTCTCACTGCGTTAACGCCGTTAACGGCCCACCACTAGTAAACACAAACCTTTATTCAGGAAGCAATTAATCACGATTAATCCTTTGACAGCCCTAAAAGTAAATATTAATTCTGACAGAGAGTCAGATTATTATTTAAAGGACTGATGTGTAATGGCCTTGTGGTCTGTAAACAGTAGGCTATAGCGGAACAAAGATGTGTTGCTCATATATGATTTCTTGATGACATACATTTACATTTATGCATTTGGCAGACACTTTTATCCAAATTGACTTACATTGCTTTATCCTATACATTTATACACAGGTATGTGCAATCTCCTGAGATCAAACACACAACCTTGTGTTGTTAACGCAATGCTCTTACCACTGAGCTACAGGAAAGCTTTATATCACATATAACATAATCTCTGTGTGCTGTGAGAAATATGATCCATGTTGAATCTCAAGGCACATGAAAACTGTCAAAATAAAACCTTTACTAACCTTTTGGCACCACCGAGACATAAAACCATACTCACCATCAGACCGCTTACTGACCAAATTAGTCAATTATTGGACACAAATTGTTGTTTTGTAATATTTTTAGGGTTCGAGCCCGAAGGGCTAGAAACCTATTGTATTTGTTAAGATTTTTATTCTTATTATTATTCTGCCATAAAACTGATACTGCAGCCTAAACCGTAAGACCGACAGAGCTGAGACTTGGTCAGATGGTAGTAGTCCTTGTCGCTACTCAGATACACGGAACCAGCCAAATCGACCCATAGGTGGCGCTAAAACATCCAAACCGGAAGTAACATATTGAACTAAAATGGCCATAACTCCTGAACTGTTTGAGATATCTTCCTGGGGCTTGGAACATATTTGTAGACCCTCAGTCCGGGGTCACAATAAAAAAATAGTGGCGTTTGGCCACTAGATGGCGCTATAATTTGAATGAGCTAGAAAATGGCTATAACTACGCAACAGTTTGCCTGATTGACTTATTATTTGGTATGGTGTGTCTTTGTCTCATTCTACATGAATATCTAAAAGGACATTGGCGTATCTTAAAAAACATGGCCGCCATTGGTCGATGAAGTTTCAGCACTCATTACACCGGGTTAACGGAGGCCGATCAAAACGCCACTCACTGGGCTTATTTGTCTCGTGGTCCTGAAGGTGTGTAAGAAACATGATCTTATTCGGCCACCGGGGGACGTAATAACGCTTTTGGAGTGCATGAACAACTGTGTATCACATGATATTTGACATATACCCAAACTAAGGTTATAATATGATAGTACTCTTCATTTTGAGCAACCTTGCCTCTGGAACAACTTCTGTCGATCGATAAGGTAGACCTCCATCTCTGCAATAGAGCATCGCAGAGACACTGGAGTTGTTTCGCATAACTTGAGGTTTGATGTGTTATTAATTGACAGGTGCCATTCCACTCCATAGCAACCAAACGGATTAGCTTAGCAACCTTTTAGCAAGATCTATATCTCTGCAACGGTATTAAACGTTTCTGACATTTTACTTGGTGCGCTAGAGTGTCGTCCGTCATTGATCTGTTATGGTGCGATTCTTGAAACTGGTCGGCGATGGCAGGCGTACCTTAGATGCCTTAAATCGCTCGAACCCGCTAAATGCTGCTTGCAGCTTTAATATTTTATTATAATATGTATTACTTTAAGACAAGACAAAATTCAAATCACATTTGTAAGTAAAATTATAGGCTGTATGTCATTAATTATTATTTTTTATGAGAAAATGATTTGCAAAGTGAAAATGACATGGGAATGTTGTGACTGGCCAATCAGAGTGAAGTGGGCAATTCGAATCACTCTTAGAGCAGTGTAGAGTTTTGATCATATTATACATCATATCTAGATAGTGCAGTGAAATAATCAAACACACTGCAAAAAAATGACTTTCTTACTTAGACTTTTTTTCCAATTTTGCCAATGGGGTAAGAAAAATAATCTTGAATTATGGTTTACCTTTTTCCTAGTCACTCAATTCAAGATTATTTTTCTTACCCCATTGGCAGATATGTTTGCTTGTTTTAAGCACAAATTCACTGAAATTTCATATTTTAAAGTTATTTTCTTAGGTCAATTTACTCATCAAGAAAATGCATCTTGATTTTTGAATGTTTAGACATTTTCACTGTAAAACAAGAGAAAAAGTCTAAGTAAGAAAGTCATTTTTTGCAGTGCAGGTCCAATACGTTGAGTTTCTTTGTCATATATTTGACGGTGACGGAAGCCCTTGTGTTAATCTTGTTGATCGCGCGGCTGGAGAACGAGAATGTGTTTGCAGGCACGAGCTGGTCGATTTCTTCACTCAACATGTGGAAGAAAAACGTTAAACTTTTATCTCTGAGTGTACAGAAGTCCAGTCCACAATAGAAGCACGCACGCACGCGCCGCGCCGCGCCCTGGAGTTGAATAAAACGACTGAACGCTTAAGGTTGGTGGTGGACACGCCCACTCACGGGGCAGTTGTACAACAAAAGTCACGTGACACGCTTAGAGTTGCATAAGCAGGATGGAAGGGAAGTGGCGCGGCGACTATAAAACGATCCAAGTGGAGCAGGTCAAACGATGTTGACGGACCGACGGCAGTAACAGTCTGTCAGAGATGTTGTTATGGCTCGCGGCTCTGCTGGCGGGAATCTTTTCCTCGCATCTCGCGCAGCGCCTGTGTTTCCCGTACTTCTGGAGAGACGCGCGTTACTTAATGAAACTCGTCCGTTACGGAGCCCGTCTGGAGTTGTACAAACAAACTGCCAAAGTGGTGACAGTCGTGGACAGGTTTGTCGAAAGAGCCCGGCGGACTCCTCACAAGCCCTTCGTCATTAATGATGGGGTGACGCACACGTACGGCGAGATCGACGCGCGCAGTAACCGAGTCGCGCGTGTGTTTGACCGCTCGGTGAAGAAGGGAGACACGGTCGCGCTCCTCATGAGCAACGAGGCCGACTTCATCTCCGTCTGGTTCGGCTTCGCGAAACTGGGCTGCGCGGTGGCGTTTCTCAACACCAACATCAGATCCAGATCACTGCTGCACTGCTTCAACTGCTGCGGGGCCAGACTGCTGGTGGTCGGCAAAGGTAAACCGGTTTCTGCGCTCGAGCGCATCTAGAATGAAACGCCCTGCCCCTTTAATTCATCCCACACGACACGTGTTTCTTTTGAATCAGTGTAGTTTTGTTTGTCCGTGTCTCGTTGTAGATGTGGTGGACACTTTGGAGGACATTCTCCCCAGTCTTCAGGAGGATAATATCACGGTGTGGTGTATGAAACCGCAGAGCTCTCTTCCCGGCGTTCACTGTCTGCCGGAGAAGCTTCAGCAAGTTTCTGATGAACCACTTTCACCTGATCTCAGATCTGTCAGCTGTCTGAAGACCCCCACACTTTACATCTTCACCTCGGGCACTACTGGTAGGCTGCGTGTCTTCTTCATGATAACACACTTCCGCTGCGATATTTGACTTTCTGATGAACAGGTTCAGATAGACCTGATCGTGTTGCGTGTTAACACTACAAACACTGCACATTTCATAATCTACATCATCAGATTAAACCACTTTCTTCTGGATTATGAGACAACTATAGATGTCAGGGCTGCGTGAGAATAACTAAACTCATTTACATTACGCCTGAGCTAGACGAAGGTTTTATAACTGTCATTGAAGCAATGCCATATTCTTTATGTAAATATCAAAAAGAAAACAAGATGAACAGTTTGTTCATAAAATACATTTAGTGGTAACTCTGAAAAGAGGAACCTAACATTAACTTCTAATGATGTGTTCTGATCACACATTCACTTCACACACTTTCTCATCAGTGGAGGTCTGGACAATATGTGTTTTAAATAGATAAACAAACCACATTTACTAGGTTAATAGAAATAAATGATAATATAGGAATCAATTTCTCAACTAGAACAGGGTTCATTATGAAAAGGATTTGATCATTTTATCACTTAAAACTCCTCTTTAAGCATTAAAATAGCGTATGTACAAGTTTATTCCTGTGATAATCATTTCTTAATGACTTGAATATAACTCCACACCTTTTGATTCATTTAGTATACACAGATTGAGTCCCTCCATTCATTCACACGGTCAAATAACTCGATGTGATTTGTGACATTAAACATCGGGGTATAAATTAGGTTTTGTTTTTGGATTTTAAAATTTTAGTTAAGTTTTCACAATTGTTTTTGGCATTTGACAATTTAATGGTTTATCTTTTATGTTGCTAAAAAAGATTAACAATCTTTTTTTTGGTTATTATTATAATTTTAGTGATTTACACTTATTTTACTTCATTTTTGAGGCAACATTTCAAAATTTCATTTAATGAAATAGTTTTTAGGACAATATCTGATTTTATTTCAATGAACCGTAACGTTTTTGTTCATTTTGGTAAAGTAAAATAACCGTGCTTTCTTATTCTGTCTTTGTGGAGTTATAAATGATGAAAGTTTGTCTTAAAGGGGTGTTTTTTTTCTTTCTTCTATTTCTAAACAAATGTAATCTAGGGGTCCACATAATGTGTCTGTGACGTTTCAGCTCATAATACACCACAGAACTTTTAATATACCATGTGCTGCATGCCCACTTTTGCATGTGAGAAACGCGCCGTTTTTTTGTGTTTCTTTTAGTGCAGCCAGGGATGTGAAGCTGTGCATCCAGAGACAAATAAAATAAGGTTTAGTCACATAAAGCGAACGAGAAACAAGGTCTCGTCTTTGAACACCAAACACTTTGTTTTCGATAAGCACACCTGTTTCCCCCGGGGGCATTCCCGAAGCCCCTCTGGTCCCTGTTGGTGCGGTCACGACAACATTCGGGAGAGAGAACCACGTCACGTGTTAACAAACCATACACACAGCTTTCTGAAGTGAAGATACTCAAGACAAATTAACGAGCCACAGACATTGCTTTCTAGTAGTGAACGAACAAACGTGTCACAGTGACATTTTATCTACTTTTAAGTTGCCGCAGGTCCCTGAGGATTAAAAAATACCGGTACAGACAATGTCTTTATTTGCAGCTTTGACTCGTTCAGAGTGGATGATTTCCATTGAAAACTCAATAAATCCATCGCTCTCTTGTCTCCTGTGTGGTTGGGTTAGGCATGGTGTTGGAACTTCACACACGCGAAAACAACAATAGTGGAGACGCTCAGAACAGGGGCCGGAAATATTATAATAAGAACAACTATGAATCATTTTACGTCATTAACTCTTTCACCGCCATTGAAGAGATATCTCGTCAATTAAAAAAAACGCTTCCCCGCCAAAGATGAGTTATTACGGCAATCAGTGTTTGTACTGTTGTACAGCAGGTGGCGCTATTAAACACCTTTGGGAGTACAGAACCTAGAACGTATATGTTTGAGCAGTTTTTAATGATTGTTCTGAACGTAATCTGGGCGGAATCTTTGACAGAAAAATTAAATTATCTCAGCTGTTTAATCAAGATGATGCATTTTTTTAGAAACCTACCCTCATATACGGAGTGATAAAAAAAGAACAAATGAAGATAGAAGAATACAGTTTCTTTTGTTTAAAAGCTGAGACTCTGTTCTTTCATTTGACATATTGTTTGTTCATATATTCTTTACAGAACTGTGTGTACAAATACGAATACGAAATACAAATAAGTATCTTTACAAATACTGTGAGCCATTAAAGTTGGGTGAAAATGTTTAAAAAAATGCTGGCGTAGGCGGGCAACTTTTTTTTTTTTTAAAGGCTGACGGCGACTGAGTTAAGAGAGCGATTTCTGAAGTCTCAAAGGCTTGCAGAGATAGGCTCACATAAAAAAAGTGAATGATATGTCTTTTTTCCCATGTTGATAGATGAACAAGACACCCGATTTTAGCATTAAAACATGGATAAAGTCAGTTTTTCATGAAATCACCCCTTTAAAGCACATTAATAACACCACAGAGTCATATGAACACCAATAACAACATGATTTCACCACAGGAGGACAGTAGCATGAGTAACAGAGAACACTTATTTTAACAGTGATACAACTGCAGCTTGACTTCAAAATAAGTGTGTCAACTGAAAAGGATTGTATCCGTAAAACTGATTATATATAATAGTTTTAATCTTGACCATCCACATGTCTCTTCCAAAATGCTGGTGCTCTTTTGTAATATTTAGAAGTTTATCGCTTGCCACCAATTTTACACTTTATGTCGGCAAATATTGAAAGAATAAAAGCTCTTGCGCTGCTTTATTGAAATAAGCTTTCCTGTAGCTCAGTGGTAAGAGCATTGTGTTAACAACGCAATGTTGTGGGTTCAATCCCAGGGGATGCAAATACCTATGTAAAATGTATAGGATAAAGGAATGTAAGTCACTTTGGATAAAAGCGTCTGCCAAATGTGTAAATGTAAATGTCAATGTGAATGTAAGCTGATCTTCTATGTTGGCTTTAGGTTACATTCAACCTGAGAGTTCCTCACAACTGCCTCTAGGAGGTGGATTTGACAGTCTTGTGTTTGAATGATGTGTGCGGTGAAAAGCCAGCGTCTGTCACTGGAGCCCCGCCCACCGGAAGTGAAGAGAGGTCGTTTTGAGGGGGGAGGAGGTTCAAGTTTTTGATTAATAATGATGAGGACACATGAATGAATATATATAGGATAAATCAATTATACAAAAGACTACAATATTCCATAAAAAAATGATATTTAGTTTAGATTTCATGCCGCCTGTGTCGCACCTACAATGTATCCTCAATCCTACATGTTGGTTTTTCTTTTCTTGACCTGATCACAATGCTTTTGGTCCATGAAGAACTGAGGTGTTATTACATCTGTGAAGAGATGCATGTCAGGATACGGTGTACTAGGGTGTGTGAGTACCCTGTGCCGTACACTGGATGTGGATCTATACATTGAGTGCTACATGAAGTGAGTTTGGTGCTATATGATGAAGGGATATAGCAGTGAGAGATCATCATCATCATCATCTCCTCTGAGCGCGTGTGATGTATACAACTGTGTTATACTGACACAATCTTCACTTTAAACTGTGGGAACAGTCAAATGTTTGTATGGCTCATTGTGTCTCACAGTCAGAATCTGAGACACCTCCAAACCAAACGTGATCTACAGCTTTACTGCTCATTAATAACACACAAACACTTAGTCACTTAGACTGTATGTTCATCACATCAGCACTACTTGATGGTCATTATGATCACATGTGTTGTGCTGTGCTGTTGTCGTTCATGTTTTTAAAACTGCCCAGAAATATTTGTAGTAATGCTGTATTTGTTATGAGTTTGTGAATGATGTGGACTTGACTCCTCTGTAGTGTGCTGACTGTTGATGTTGTTGCAGGATTACCCAAGGCTGCGGTCATCACACATTTACAGTCGCTGAAGGCCGCGGGGGGATTCCGGGCATACGGTGGCACAGAAGATGACATCATCTACACACCACTTCCTCTGTATCACAGCGCTGCTTCACTGTTGGGCATCGGAGGAACCATTGAGCTTGGTAATCATCGTCATGAAATACACTACAGCCCATAAAACACTGCAGGACCACAGAAATCTGTCTGAAAGCGTCTGTTCTCCTCAGGAGGCCTGGAGCAAATCTTCTGCATCCACATCTAGAGATGCAAATGTTTTCTTGATCAAATATGATTTAAAACATACTGATATGTGCTGGTGCAAGATTTTAGTTTGATTTTATGGATGTGTCAGTAATATGCGCCTATAGGCGGGTGCACAACACTTATTGAACACAGATGGACACGCAGCAGCAGCAGCATACAAATATTACAAATAATAGGATTGTGAAAGATTATTATTGTCAACGTAAAGATTATGACGTGAGCGCTCTAAAAGGAAATGAAGATCAGGCTCTGATTGGTTAACAGCATGTTACTCTCAACACACCCAAGAGTCACTAAGAGAATTGGGACAACCCATTTAGATTATGTCTCGAGCACATGTTTCCTGTGGCTTAACTAGCAGAAGTGGATTCGGACACGCCCTAATGGTACATTCACACTCGTTAACGCTTCTCATTTATTAAGAATGGGTGACATTACTTGTTCACCGAACTGAATTGTGGGTCCGTCAGCATCGCATCACATAATCCCACTTTAACAGGGCTACTTGCCACATGAGAAAAAAACATGGAAATATTTGTTTCGCTCATTTTTACCGAATGCAGACCGTCTGTGAGGAAAAGCTGATTACTTTTCAGAAACGACGTTCAGATTTCACGAACAGGCAATTTGGTTTAATCATTTATAAATATAGTGTCATATACAGTGAGGAAATAAGTATTTGAACACCCTGCTATTTTGCATGTTCTCCCGCTTAGAAATCATGGAGGGGTCTGAAATTGTCATCGTACATGCATGTCCACTGTGAGAGACATAATCACAATGTATGATTTTTTTAACTATTTATTTGTATGATACAGCTGCAAATAAGTATTTGAACACCTGAGAAAATCAATGTTAATATTTGGTACAGAAGCCTTTGTTTGCAATTACGGAAGTCAAACGTTTCCTGTAGTTTTTCACCAGGTTTGCACACACTGCAGGAGGGATTTTGGCCCACTCCTCCACACAGATCTTCTCTAGATCAGTCAGGTTTCTAGCCTGTCGCTGAGAAACACGAAGTTTGAGCTCCCTCCAAACATTCTCTATTGGGTTTAGGTCTGGAGACTGGCTAGGCCACGGCAGAACCTTGATATCCTTCTTCCAGAGCCACTCCTCGGTTATCCTGGCTGTGTGCTTCGGGTCATTGTCATGTTGGAAGACCCAGCCTCGACCCATCTTCAATGCTCTAACTGAGGGAAGGAGGTTGTTCCCCAAAATCTCGCAATACATGGCCCCGGTCATCCTCTCCGTAATACAGTGCAGTCGCCCTGTCCCATGTGCAGAAAAACACCCCAAAACATGATGCTACCACCCCCATGCTTCACAGTAGGGATGGTGTTCTTGGGATGGTACTCATCATTCTTCTTCCTCCAAACACGTTTAGTGGAATTATGAGCAAAAAGTTCTATTTTGGTCTCATCTGACCACATGACTTTCTTCCATGACTCCTCTGGATCATCCAAATGGTCATTGGCAGACTTAAGACGGGCCTGGACATGTGCTGGTTTAAGCAGGGGAACCTTCCGTGCCATGCATGATTTCAAACCATGACGTCTTAGCGTATTATCAACAGTAACCTTGGAAACGGTGGTCCCAGCTCTTTTCAGGTCATTGATCAGCTCCTCCCGTGTAGTTCTGGGCTGATTTCTCACCTTTCTTAGGATCAATGAGACCCCACGAGGTGAGATCTTGCATGGAGCCCCAGTCCGAGGGAGATTGACAGTCATGTTTAGCTTCTTCCATTTTCTAATGATTGCTCCAACAGTGGACCTTTGTTCACCAAGCTGCTTGGCAATTTCCCCGTAGCCCTTTCCAGCCTTGTGGAGGTGTACAATTTTGTCTCTATTGTCTTTGGACAGCTCTTTGGTCTTGGCCATGTTAGTAGTTGGATTCTTACTGATTGTATGGGGTGGACAGGTGTCTTTATGCAGCTAACCACCTCAAACAGATGCATCTAATATAGGATAATACATGGAGTGGAGGTGGACATTTTAAAGGCAGACTAACAGGTCTTTGAGGGTCAGAATTCTAGCTGATAGACTGGTGTTCAAATACTTATTTGCAGCTGTATCATACAAATAAATAAAAAAATCGTACATTGTGATTTCTGGATTTATTTTTAGATTATGTCTCTCACAGTGGACATGCACCTACGATGACAATTTCAGACCCTTCCATGATTTCTAAGTGGGAGAACATGCAAAATAGCAGGGTGTTCAAATACTTATTTTCCTCACTGTATGTTCTTAAAAGACCGATTTATTTTTCATTTGTCAAAAAAACGTGTCAAAATGATTTGCTGTGTCCGGGTTAGCGTGTGTTGTTAGATTTAAGAGATTGTTAGACTTGGAATAATAAACCTGCAAATGTGGTGTCTGGCCAACACAAACACTACAGAGCAAAGATGAAATGTTATTGTTAGTGTCTTCTGTTATTTTTGACCTGATGTGACCTGCTTTCCATCAGTCTGATGAAATATGTCTTGTTTTTATTGTTATCTGGTAGGTGCGACATGTGTGCTGAAGAAGAAGTTCTCTGCGTCTCAGTTCTGGAGTGACTGTAGGAAACACAACGTGACTATAATTCAGTATATAGGAGAGCTGTGCAGATATCTGTGCAATCAGCCTGTGGTATAGTCACCGTCTCTTACTCATCACACATCACAGCACACACAAACACCAATAACAATCATCTTTAAAAATGTTGTTAGTTTATGAGAAAAAACGTATTGTGTCGACGGGAGCTTACGGCTGTTACTGTAAATACTGAAGAAATGCTTTTGTGAGATATGTGAGAGTTCTCTTCAGATCCTTACACAGACACATGAAGGAAGGAATCTGTGTCTGTGTTGTGTTGGATAATGGACGGAAAGCTCTTTTGTGTCTCTCATTCATGCATCATCAGCGTCAGGACATCAGTGTATGAAAGATCTCTTTGTGTCTGTCCGCTGATGTTGTCCACAAGCTCACGTTCACCCCAACACACACACACACACAGTGAACACATGTACATCAGTGCTCATAGAAAGAGACACACACACACACACACACACACACAGTGAACACATGCACATCAGTGCTCATAGAAAGAGACACACACACACACGCACGTCTGGTTTATTATCTCCGTGGGGACGGTCCATAGACCTAATGATTTTTATTCCGTACAAACTGTATATTTTATCCCCTAAACCTAAAGATCATAGAAGACTTTTAGCATTTTTAGATTTTCAAATAAAAATATATATTTTTTTACACAAGTCCCCCTGAGTTTGAGTGTGTTTAAGTTTAGGTCCCCACCAGGATATAAAAACAAGGCCCCACTCACACGACAGTTATGAATGGAGCTGTTCTGCTGGTTGTTCACACACACACACACACACACTTAGTCATGAGAATGTCATGTGAAGGTAAATGTCATTTGTTGATTTCAGTGAGTAGAGACTCTCAGACGTGAGGGTCAGTGAAGGGTCAACCTCTTCAGAACTCATCTCACAGACTCCAGCTCAAAGCAGAGATGAGCGTGTGGTGTTGACATGTGTGCGCGTGTCTGTCCGTCAGGTGGAGAACGAGAAGGATCACAGGGTTCGGATGGGGGTCGGGAACGGTCTCCGGCAGGACGTGTGGAGAGAGTTTCACCGGCGCTTTGGAGAAATCCCCATGTGTGAGATCTACGGCTCAACTGAAGGAAACCTGTGCTTCATGAATCACATCGGCAAGATCGGAGCCGTCGGCCGCTCCAATTTCTTTTACAAGGTCAGTGGAGTTGAGTGCATGTGAGGTTAAGAGCGGTTAACAAGTGTAAAGTGCAAAATTACAGTTGTGTGTCCGAACATCACTGTAGTGGGGTCAATATTTGATGGGGATGTTGTGTGGATGTGCAGTGTTTGATGGTCAATGACCCAGAGGACTGGAACACAAACCTCAACACTGATCCACGTGACTCTGTGGAGCTTCATTGTTTGTTTTCATGCTGTGTGCTGCTTTCTCAATGTGGTTTATATGCCTGCGCTTCTGAAACACACAAATGCACATCTAATACATACAGTACAGTCACAGGAAATGAGTTTGTGTTTGAGTGATGACATCACCTCATTCTTTCTGACTCAAGAACAGGGTTACAGGTCAAACATCATCATCTCAACGCATAAGACACAAGGTTTGTCTTCATAACTGTGTGTGTCTTTGTGTTTTGCCAGATGCTTTTTAAGTACGTTTTGGTGAAGTATGACATGATCCGAGACGAGCCGGTACAAGATCAGAAGGGATTCTGTCTTCATGTTGCTAAAGGTGAGGCCGGAGGACAGATGGTTGGTGTGAGAAGGAAGAGTGACAGGTGGAGGTGAGATGATGATGTTGTGTATGTCATCAGGTGAGACGGGGCTGCTGTTGTCCAAGATCTGCTCTCAGAGTCCCTTCTTCGGTTACGCCGGCAGTAAACAGCTGACGGAGAAGAAGATCCTGCGAGACGTGTTTGTGAAAGGAGATGCTTACTTCAACACCGGAGATCTGATGGCTGAGGATGAAGACAACTTCATCTGCTTTAAAGATCGAGTGGGAGACACGTTCAGGTTCGGCTGAACACACGTCTCACATGTGATCATCATGTGATGAAACCCAACGTGTCAACTCTGTGCATTCCTTCTAGGTGGAAGGGTGAAAATGTGGCGACCACAGAGGTCTCAGAGACTCTTGGACAGCTGGATTTCATTCAGGAGGTGAATGTGTATGGAGTTCATGTGCCAGGTAAGGCTCGCAGCACACACGAACACACAAACACACACAGTCACGTGTGTGAGGATCTGGAAAACATCACCAAACCAGACAATGTGTCAGATGTCATGGAAGAACTTTTCATGTTCACTGAAGAACACACAAGCCTGAACTGTGATGAGGGTTTTCAGTGATGCTGTGTGCGCGTGTGTGTAATGAACGTCAGGTCACTAAAGAGTTTGGTACAAGAGGACAGAATGATAAAGCAAACACAGCATGAATGCCACGGCTGTTTTACTTCTGTCTCATTGATCAGTTTCTACTGTATGTGAGAAGCACAGACTGGTCTGCTGATGGAATAGGTGTGAGGTGTGTTCATGTGTGACCCCTAGACCACAAAACCAGTCTGAAGTAGCACGGCAACATTTGTAGCAATAGCAAAAAAACATTGTATGGGTCAAAATGATCGATTTTTCTTAGGATATTAAGTAAAGATCGTGTTCCATGAAGATATTTTCTACATTTTTTATCCTAAATATATCAAGTACTAGGCTTTGCAATGGACTTCATTTGGAAAACTTTAAAGGGACAGTTCACCCAAAAATGAAACTTCTGTCATCATCTCAACTCAACTTTATTTATATAGCGCTTTTTCCAATTTTCATTGTTACGAAGCAGCTGTACATGAGACATTTTGACTATAAGCAAAACAACTAAAGTTATGTACCTGTAATAACAAGAAATAGGTGAAAACACAAAAGACAGACATACCCACACACAAATGCTCCACACACACAATATGCACACATACTTACACACATAAACATTGACACACACAGAGACACCCACGTACTCAAAGTGAAAGCACACATTTAAGATAAAGGAGAGAGAAACACAGGTCAAATGTTAAATTCAATTCAAGTTTATTTATATAGTGCTTTCACAATGTGTATTGTTCCAAAGCAGCTTTACAGGAGCAAACAGAAAAGGTAAAACACAGCACAGTGCATGGTATTTATACAACGAGCAAGATCATTCTAATAATAATATCTAATTAATAATTAAATGCAGTCTCCCAGTGAGCAAGCCAACACTGCCCTGCTGTGGCCTGACCAGACCAGACTCACACAGCCCCAACAAATGAAATCACCACAACCAAACGTTGGTGTAATCTCTAGTTGGGGATGGGCGTATGACGTTCATCTGGGCCTGGCGGAATCTCTCCCCACCTCAGAATGGACATCTGAGGCGGAGGCAGAAAGAGAATAATAAGCATAGCTGCTGTTCATTAACTATGCATTCAGTGAAAGCTTGGCTGAAAAGATGTGTCTTTAATATAGATTTAAATTGTGCTAAGTATGAGAAAGCTAGACCCCCCCTTTGATGCATTTAGTTATTCTAGGTGTTATCAAAAGTCTTGAGTTTTGAGATCTTAGAGTTGTAATGTGATAGAAGGTCTGTTATGTAGGTAGGGGTTTAAACTATTTAAGGCTTTATAAGTCATTAAAAGAATTTTAAAATCAATACGATACTTAATACAATACACCCTCCCGTGGACCCACCACCTACAGGAGGGACCGTAAGGGGCCGGTGCAAAGTTGATCGGGTGGTAGTCGAAGGCAGGGGCCTCGACAACCCGATCCCTGGACGCGGAATCTAGCTCTAGGGACATGGAATGTCACCTCTCTGACGGGGAAGGAGCCGGAGCTTGTGCGTGAGGTTCAGAGATTCCGACTAGAGATAGTCGGGATCACCTCTACGCACAGCTTGGGCTCTGGAACCACACTCCTCGAGGGAGTATGGACTCTTCACTATTCAATTCAATTCAAGTTTATTTATATAGCGCTTTTCACAATGTGTATTGTTTCAAAGCAGCTTTACAGGGGCAAACAGGAAAAACAGAAAAGATAAAACACAGCACAGTGCATGGTATTTATACAACGAGTAAGATCATTCTAATAAATATCGAATTTCTAAATAAATAAATGAATGAATGCAGTCTCCCGGTGAGCAGGCCAACACTGCCCTGCTGTGGCGAGGAACCCAAACTCCAATGATTGATTAATGGAGAAAAAAACCTTGGGAGAAACCAGGCTCAACCGGGAGGGCCAGATCCCCTCTGACGTGTCATAGCTGCACTCAAACTGGTGACATGTGATTTTAGTTTAGCATTTAATACCAAATATTGTAACTAATACCAAATATTGTAACTACTCTGGAGTTGCCCAGGGTGAGAGGCGGCGGGCTGGTGTGGGTTTGCTTATAGCCCCCCAGCTCAGCCGCCATGTGTTGGAGTTTACCCCGGTGAACGAGAGTGTCGCTTCCCTGCGCCTTCGGGTCGGGGATAGGTCTCTCACTGTCGTGTGTGCCTACGGGCCAAATAGCAGTTGTAGAGTACCCGGCCTTCTTGGAGACTCTGGGAGGGGTGCTGACCACGACTGGGGACTCCGTCATTCTGCTGGGGGACTCCAACGCCCACGTGGGCAACGACAGTGACACCTGGAGGGGCGTGATTGGGAGGAACGGCCCCCCTGATTTGAACCCGAGTGGTGTTCTGTTATTGGACTTCTGTGCTAGTTATAGTTAGGCCATAACGAACACCATGTTCAAGCATAAGGGTGTCATCAGTGCACATGGCACCAGGACACCCTTGGCCGGAGGTCGATGATCGACTTCGTGGTTGTTTCATCTGACCTACGGCCGTATGTCTTGGACACTCGGGTGAAGAGAGGGGCGGAGCTGTCAACCGATCACCACCTGGTGGTGAGTTGGATCCGATGGCGGGGGAGGAAGCTGGACAGACTCGGCAGACCCAAACGTACTGTGAGGGTCTGTTGGGAACGTTTGGCCGAATTGCCTGTCAGAGAGATCTTCAACTTCCACCTCCGACAGAGCTTCGACCAGATCCCGAGGGAGTCTGGAGATATTGAGTCCGAGTGGACCATGTTCTCCACCTCCATTGTCAACGCAGCCACTCGGAGCTGTGGCCGTAAGGTCTCCGGTGCCTGTCGAGGCGGCAATCCCCGAACCCGGTGGTGGACACCGGAAGTATGGGATGCCGTTAAGCTGAAGGAGTCCTATCGGGCCTGGTTGGCTTGTGGGACTCCAGAGGCAGATGACAGGTACCGACAGGCCAAATGGACTGCAGCCCGGGTGGTTGGGGAGGCAAAAACTCAGGCCTGGGAGGAGTTCGGTGAGGCCATGGAGAAAGACTATCGGTCAGCCTCGAAGAGGTTCTGGCAAACCGTCCGGCGCCTGAGGAGGGGGAAGCAGTGCCCTATCAACACTGTTTACAGTGGAGGGGGGCAGCTGTTGACCTCGACCGGGGATATCATTGGGCGGTGGAAGGAATACTTCGAGGATCTCCTCAATCCCGCCGTCACGTCTTCCATTGAGGAAGTAGAGGCCGAGGGCTCGGAGGCGGACTCGCCCATCAACCGGGATGAAGTCACCGAGGTAGTCAAGAAACTCCTCGGTGGCAGGGCACCGGGGGTGGATGAGATCCGCCCTGAGTACCTCAAGTCTCTGGATGTTGTGGGGCTGTCTTGGCTGACACGCCTCTGCAGCATTGCGTGGCGGTCGGGGACAGTGCCCTTGGACTGGCAGACCGGGGCGGTGGTCACTCTTTTTAAGAAGGGGGACCGGAGGGTGTGCTCCAATTATCTGGGATCACACTTCTCAGCCTGCCCGGGAAAGTTTATGCCAGGGTACTGGAGAGGAGAATCCGGCCGATGGTAGAACCCCAGATTCAGGAGGAACAGTGTGGTTTCCGTCCCGGTCGTGGAACACTGGACCAGCTCTATACCCTCTCCAGGGTGCTGGAGGGTTCATGGGAGTTTGTCCAACCAATCCACATTTGTTTTGTGGATTTGGAGAAGGCATTCGACTGTGTCCCTCGCAGCATCTTGTGGAGGGTGCTCCGGGAGTATGGGATTCGGGACCCTTTTGCTAAGGGCCATCCAGTCCCTGTACGACCGGAGCAGGAGCTTGGTTCGCATTGCCGGCAGTAAGTCAGACTTGTTCCCGGTGCATGTTGGACTGCCCTTTGTCGCCGGTTCTGTTCATAATTTTTATGGACAGAATATCTAGGCGCAGCCAGGGGCCGGAGGGCGTCGGGTTTGGGGACCACACGATTTCATCTCTGCTCTTTGCGGATGATGTCATCGTGCTGGCCCCATCAGACCAGGACCTCCAGCATGCACTGGGATGGTTTGCAGCCGAGTGTGAAGCGGCTGGGATGAGAATCAGCACCTCCAAATCTGAGGCCATGGTTCTCAGTCGGAAAAGGGTGGCTTGCTCACTTCAGGTAGTTGGAGAGTTCCTGCCTCAAGTGGAGGAGTTCAAGTATCTGGGGGTCTTGTTCACGAGTGAGGGAAGGATGGAACGGGAGATTGACAGACGGATCAGGATAGCTTCTGCAGTAATCCAGTCGCTGTACCGGTCTGTCGTGGTGAAGAAGTAGCTGAGCCGCAAGGCGACGCTCTCGATTTACCGGTCAATCTACGTTCCTACTCTCACCTATGGTCATGAGCTGTGGGTCATGACCGAAAGAAGATGATGGATAAAAGAAGATGGATGGATGGATGGACGATACTTAATGGGTAGCCAGTGAAGCGATGATAAAACTGGGGTTATGTGATCGTATTTTTTTGACCTGGTAAGAACTCTGGCAGCAGCATTCTGAACTAACTGTAGTTTGTTTATTGATGATACAGGACAAACACTAAGTAGAGCATTACAATAGTCAAGTCTTGAGGTCACAAATGCATGAATAAGCTTTTCTGTGTCAGCAACACACAAAATATTTTGTAATTTGGCAACATTTCTAAGGGGGAAGAAGGCTGTTTTTGTGATATTTGAGATGTGATTTTTAAATGACAGGTTGCCGTCTAATATAACGCCTAGGTCTTTAACTGTATTTGTTGGAGTAACAGTGCAGCCTTCAATTTGCAGGTTGTAGTCGGAGATATTCGGTTTACGTGTGTTTGGTGCTATAAGTAATATTTCTGTTTTGCTAGAGTTTAAGAGGAGGAAATTACTAGTCATCCAATGTTTTATACTCCCCTGAGACAGCTCGCAGAATAAAAGCGCCACTGCAAATGTGATATTGATTGATTGCCTGCAAGAGTTCAATAAACCACAAGTTAATAAGTGACCTTACATATCAGATCAAATATTGCTCTCTGTCCCCAATGAAAAGCGTTCCAAACAGAGCTGAAGCAGAATATATCAAACACTGCCACTGTTTCTTCCTTCTTATCTAAATCCATGTTATGAAGAAATTGTTTGAAAGAATGACTCGAAGTAGATGACTGATGCTTTTTCTAAACTATTGTCACTGCAGTTTTAGTATCTCTGATGCTCTCTGCCAGTTTAAATAGTTTGAAGGAATCATCTGGTCTTGATGAGATATATAGCGGAGTATCATCTGCATAACAGTGGAAGCTATTTCCATGTTTTCTAATAATGTTGCCGAGGGGCAGCATGTATATGGAGAAAAGCAAGGGTCCTAAAACCGATCCCTGAGGTAATCCATCATTTACTTGCGTTAGATTTGACAATTCCCCATTTAAATGGACGTATTGATATCTGTCTGTTAAGTAAGATCTGAACCATTGCAGTGCCTGTCCCTGAATACAGATATAATTGTGTAAGCGATCTAGTAGTATTTTATGGTCTACTGTTTCAAACTCACCGCTAAGGTCAAGCAGGACTAAGAGTGAGATGTTACCTTTATCAGATCCTAAAAGTAGATAGTTTATTATTTTGACAAGCACAGTTTCAGTGCTATGATGCGGTCTAAAATTTTGTGTATGACATTATTTTGTAGGAAAGAGCACAACTGAGTGGACACTACTTTTTCTATTACTCTAGACAGGTATGGGAGATTTGAAATCGGTCTATAGCTTCCAAGTTCATTGGGTCTAAATGTGTTTTTTTGATGAGAGGCTTAATGACAGCCATCTTAAAGGGTCCTGGGACATGTCCTAGATTAATTGACGAGTTTATAATGTTATAAATGGGCTCAATAGCAACATGTAGTAACTCTTTTAATAAAGTAGTCGGAATGGGGTCTAATAAGCATGATGTCGGTTTGGATGTTGCAATAATTTTAATTAAATCTTCCTGACTTATAGGTGAAAAACACTGGATATACCCAGGTCAGGTGTAGTCATTTTGTTTGTTAGTTTAGCAATTGTACTAAATAAAAGCCTTGAATGGTTTTTATTAGTTTCTATGAGGTTACGGAGGTGCTCGGCTTTTTTCTGCTTTTAGTGCCTTTTTGTAACAGCTTGCACTCTCTTTCCATGCAATTTTGAAGACCTCTAATTGGGTTTGTTTCCATTTGCGCTCAAGTTTACGCGTTTCTCTTTTTAGGGCGCGAGTGGTGTTATTATACCATGCTGCTATGATCTTTTCATTAATCCTTTTTGACTCCATAAGTGCGACCGCTTCTAATGTATAGAGAAAATGGTGCTCATGTTGCTGGTCATGTCATCGAGCGATTCTATAGTGAAGGTATTAAGGAGTCAGATCTGGCAAGATCTCGTGGCTAATGTATATAACCTTATCTTGGTGGAGTAGACTCATTAAGACCGAAATAATCATTTGGTTTAAGCCATGTTTCAGTCTGGCAGAGTATATCAAAACTGTTGTCTGTGATCATTTCATTTACAATAACTGCCTTTAGACTTATTGATCATTAAATATATTTTATTTAGGTTTAAATCACAATAAGGTTTTTTCTTTGAATTTTACGTAAATGATTATTTGGTTGTATTATTCAGGGGACAGACACAGTCTCTATGCATTTGGAAGCAGTAACATTCTTAACAGTTGAGTGAGAGGAACACAGACTATGGTTCAAGTTTGTACTTACTACAGTGTGTGTGAGCTGGTAACATTATATCAAGTGTGTCACACACACATTTCAAAGACCAAACACAACCTCACCCTGAGACAGCTCGCAGAATAAAAGCGCCACTGCAAATGTGATTTTGATTGATTGCCTGCAAGAGTTCAATAAACCACAAGTTAATAAGTGACCTTACATATCAGATCAAATATTGCTCTCTGTCCCCAATGAAAAGAGTTCCAAACAGAGCTGAAGCAGAATATATCAAACACTGCCACTGTTTCTTCCTTCTTATCTGAATCCGTGTTATGAAGAAATTGTTTGAAAGAATGACTCGAAGTAGATGACTGATGCTTTTTCTAAACTATTGTCACTGCAGTTTTTGACACATCATCATCTTTCAATTATAAGGTTGTGAGCAGTCCACACACATCGTGTAACGCCACCACATCATGTAAATATACGGTCACAGAATAATTGTGTGAATAACTCCCATTTTGTCAGATGAGGAGCCTAAGGCCAGGTCTTTCTAGCACTTCATGAACATCTTAACATCAGCAATGAATAAATGATTGTGTGATGTCATCAGTTTGATGTATAGGTATGTGACGGACTGGTTTGAATGATTCAGTGATCGGTGTCTTCACAGGTCAGGAGGGTCGAGCTGGAATGGCTGCAGTGGTTCTGAGACCCGAATTCACATTTGACGGGAGGAAACTGTTTGATTTGGTCATGAGCGAGCTGCCGTCGTACGCCCGACCTCTCTTCATAAGACTGCAGGTACAAGAGAAACTCTGATGACTCAGAAACAGAGAATGATGCTGAGCTCACAGCTGATGATGTGACACATGTCTGCGTGATCTTGAACACAAGCACATATACTATACATTCAACAGACATCATTACATCATCATTACAGTGGAGGAGCACACAATTCACCCAGACATGTACAGGTTCTCTACGCTCTCTAGCACCCCTTATCCACACTTCTGACCAGTCCTATCTCAATCCAGGAGAGGGGTTCGGTCCGGGTCCAAAGATTAGGGTCAAAACTCTGACTCTGAGCCCTCATCTCAGACAGCACACCACACGCTTCACCTGATCTCGGTTCATGATATGTGAAGTGTGAACTGCCGAGCAGTTAAGTTTGAATATTTAAAACTTAAACCATCCTAGAGATATATCATATATATATTTCAGAAGGAAAAACAATTGTAATTAAAAGAGAAGTATAAAGAGATCTGAAGAACGTGTTTGTGTTTGTTGCCGTGCGTTCAGTCACTTATTGTAACAGCAGCTGCTCCTCTGCTGAAGAACATCATAAATCAATATTCAGATGCAATAAAACTACATTAGAATGTGAATGAACTGTAGTGTGTGTCAGTCAACATTAGAGCGCCACCCTCAGGCTGAATGACACATCATCACCATCAAAATATATTCATGTGTGTGACCAAATAGTCCTTTTTTACCAAAATACAAATTTACCACTCCGTGAAATCAGATTTTTCTAGATTCAGTGTTTTCTGTTTTTTTTACTGTACAACACATGAAAAAAAAATATGTCAGTATACTGCAGTAGTTACTTATAATAAACTTGAGTTTCAAGAGTTCACACTTACATGGAAAGGTGAAGAGATTGGTATTTGGCGAACTGAGCGAGGGCTCAGACCCCGCGCTGGAGATTAGGACCAAACCCAGAGAACACCTGGTTTGAGACTAAGAGATTGCAAGTGTGGAGAAGGGGTGGAGGAGGTAAGATGCTGATTGGATGGTTACAGAATGAGGAGCACCTGTGGTATCTGTGATTATCTGACGTGTTCCTCCTGAACTGTGTCATATAAACCTGTGTCTTATGGGTACATTCTCTGGTTTCATCTTTGTTTATCAGTTGACATAAACAACAGTATCTAACACTAAACTGACATCCACACAACGATGAGTGTTTTCAGGAATGTGTAACAGTTGTTCATATATATATATATATGTGTGTGTGTGTAGGAGTCTATGGAGATGACCAGCACATTTAAACAGCAGAAGTTTTCTCTGGTGCAGAGCGGCTTTAACCCCTCAGACATCAGTGATCCGCTGTATGTCCTGGACTCCACAGAACGCTGCTTTATTCCTCTCAGCTCATGTGTGTATGACACTATATTAACAGGTGAGAGGAAACTCTAGTGGAGGCGTCTCCTTGACTGAATCATAGAAGTGTATGTTCATCTTCCAGATGTAAAGCGGGTCCTGTTTGTATCACAGTGGTTTATGTTCACCACAGACACCATAGAGGTGTTGATTCATTCATTAGCTTTGATACTGTATCTCATTCATCAGTCCACATCTGCTAATGGCTAATAAAGAACCAACAGCTTGAGTTATTAACATCAGGAGCTTCATGAGTATGAAGAAAAGCACTTTCCTGATTCCAAAAGGAACTTGGTTTTGATTTGTGACCGCTGGATGGAACATTATGAATGTCTTCAGCTCATTTTACTATTTGATTATAAAATCAAACAAATTCACACGGACATAACACACGATCACATCACTGAATACTGCAGACCAGGACATTAATTATAAATGATGATTCAATCCAAATCTATCATACATTTTCAGATTCGCCTCATTTAAATAGATCAACACCAATGTGTGTCAAATAAAACACCTGAATAACACTCAGAAGTGTTTAGTGTAGAAGCTCAGACATCATCTTCCCTGGTGTTAGATAAAGCAAACATCACTCTATTAGACAACATGATTGGTTTCATTTCATTTCCTCTTAGCAGATTTGGACTCTTATGCATAGAAGAAAAAACTAAAACCTTTTCGAGAAGCAGACAATAACAACTAGATTTCTGTACACGTATCACATCAGTTCCAGACTGTGTGTGTGTTTGAATGTGAATGATTGAAATGAATGTCTGACATTTTGATCTCACACACACACAGAATATTTCAAAGTCAGATGTTGTGCGTGAGACTATGTTTTTCTACGGTACGTGACTGACAACTCATGTTTCATCACATCAAGTGAAGACTTGCTTATTTGACCTCTGTCTGTACATAGTGTTGTTTGATAAATAAATATATTTCATTTAATTAATAAGCACTTGAAACATTTAAGGTTCGCTGTGAATTGTGTTTTAAAAATGCAATGCAATAACTTCACTAATTGAAGTGAATCATATATGCAATGATGTAAGAGCACCTGTTGTGAACAAATGTGAAACTGTCGTCATCATTATGGCATCATGTTTGTTTCTGTACTGTACATGTGACATTGATCATGATGTAATCTTTGACCTCGGCTGCTTTATATAGTTTCAATGCACAATAAAATGTATTGGAAATGCACACATTTAATCTTCTTCTGTTTTATTGTCTCTATCACTTAAGGTATGTTCATAGAATCATTTAAATAGCTGCATTATAAAACCATTATTATTGTGTGATGGTAAATGTTGTATAACAAAAGCAAACGAACATTGACTTAAAGATAAAAGTTTCATCACATGAATGAGTGTAAAGGTAAAACTGAACATTAGCACAGAACGATGATCTTTAAGTTTGACTCTTTTGAGTTGATTCTTATGAACTATTTACTTCAACGAATCGTAAAAGTACAAATAACGTTATTGTGTAATCTGCCTTTACCGCCATGTTGTAAGTAACAATTACAACCTGGTCACAACAACAACAACAACAACAACACTCATTATTCCTTAACCGCTTGTGTTAAAGACTGAAATGAATCGAGCTCGTCCGCGTCACACAGGCCTTACGAGCGGAGCAGAGCGAGTCACATTGAGTCGAATGAATGAATGATTCATGTGAAGTGATTCCCGTGAGGTTCATGATGGCGGACTGGCACATCAGCAGCTCTGGTGATCATGTCCCGGTGTTATTCTCGTTCTCTGAGTTCTCACGACCTTCATCTGTGTCCGTGGCGTCTGGATATGAAGTGTTGATCCAGAAGTTTCTCTCTCTCTATGGACATCAGATCGATATTCAGCGCAAGTTCGTCATTCAGTGTTTCTCGGAGGAATGGGGTCAGTACATTGATTTACCGAAGGGATTCGTGATCTCCGAGAGATGTCGCCTGAGATTAGTGCCTCTGCAGACGGATGTAAGATCTCATTTTCATACGCGACCTGTTATAATCGCCTTATTCATGTACATTACGTCATCGTTTGTTGTGGTGACGCGCGCGAGGAGAACATGTGTTCACGTGTCAAACTTTGTATAAGGTTTAGGTTTAGTCTCCTTTGTCGTCTGTTGTAATTGTGTTTGTGTAACGATGCTTGTAAGTCAATATACCGGAAGAAGAACACGACTGATCTGATCTCACTGTTCACATGATGATATGAGTTCATAATTAAACATGCACATCACGACACAAATCATTCCTTCGTCGTCTTCTCCAGATCTAATATGTGTTCACTAAATATCTATTTATCTGCTCATCAATACAATCAGCCAAGTTAAGTGAGATGACATGTGGAAAATAAACTTAAATAATTAACCCAAAATAAATGAAATGTACTCAAGTGCCTGTTTAAATGTCTTTGTTCTGATAAACACAAAGATTTTTAGAAAAATGTGAGCAGCTGACATTTCTGTGATATGAGTGAAAACCACAGTAGAACAAAACTAAATAGCCCAATAATGTCAGTTGCCCACATTCTTCCAAATATCTTCCTCTGTGTTCATCAGAACAAAGACATTTAAACAGATTTGTATCAACTTGATGGTGTATAAATGATGACACAATTTTCCTTTTATACTTTTTTTTAATATAAACTTTTCTGGCCGAGTGAATAAGATCATTTAACTAAATTCATCTCATGAATGTAATGCAGAAGTGTTGTTTACAGGAGTGGTTCTCAAACTTTTTCATTGTGCGCCCCCTGCCCTGTGTTAAGAGTGCATCGATTAATCTTAATCGATCGATCGTATAATCTTAAACTTAGAGTTTTCATTCAACCAAAAACTTTTACAGTTATACAACGCTGAAACATCATTTCTTTTGGTTGATGTTTTAGTTTTCTGATGTCCGATTGCATAAAATATATGAACGTGTCTATATTTCATAAAATGCCACAAAATCTGTGGCCCTTAGGATCATCTTTCAACTCTCAGTTTGAGAACCACTGGTTTCTCAATGTCATCTCATCATCATCATCTTATCACAGACAAAGATCATTTGTGATTTCATGTGTATTGTAGATGACTCCGCTGGGAAACCTGTCACCATCCACCACAGTGTTCTTCTGCTGTGACATGCAGGAGAGATTCAGACCTGCCATCAAATACTTTGGTGACATCATCAGTGTGGGACAGAGACTGGTAACACACGCATCATGTTTTACAAGACACAGAGTTTTTGATCTGTTTGATCAGATATGAATGGAGTGTGTGTGTGTGTGTGTGTGTGTGCGCAGCTGCAGGGTGCTCGTATTCTGGGTATTCCCGTGGTGGTGTCAGAGCAGTATCCTAAAGGTCTGGGCAGCACAGTACAGGAACTGGATCTGTCCGGGGCTAAACTGGTTTTCCCCAAAACCAAGTTCTCCATGGTTCTTCCTGAGGTGGAGGCCGCCCTTGCTGAACTTCCAACGGTCCGCAGTGTTGTGCTCTTCGGTGTCGAGGTGGGTATCAAACACAAAGATGTAGTGCTGCAACAACGAATCGATTTAATCGATAAAAATCGATTACTAAAAGAGTTGGCAACGAATTTCATAATCGATTCGTTGTGTCGCGCGACACGGAGACGTTTGATTATATAAAAACAACTTTATTCGAGTGCGGAGCGGAGTGAACACACTCGGTCTCTATTGCGCACTGATGCTAGCAGAGTTTGGCGCCTCATAGACGGGGCGGAGCAAAAATTAAAAAAACGAGCGAAGGAAAGATACATGACGGAGGCAGAGAAATCAGCGCGACCCAAGTCATCCAATGTGCGGGAGCATTTCACACTAAATAAACAGAAAAAGTGTGTTAACTGCAAAATATGCAAAAGGGACATGGCATTGCACGGGAGCAACACGGCAATGATCCAGCACCTGAAACGCAAATATGTCTTTGATGAGGAGGAAGGGAGTTCAACAGCAGGTTAAGTCACTACAGAATCCTACTTTTGTTTTGTTTTGAAGTGAGGAACGTAATGACCCCGGTGCTGATGTTTACTCGTTATCCAGCTTGACAAGCATGACAAGTTAGCGTTAGCTCGTTAATAACAGAAGTAAAGCAGGGCTGGTGTAGTTACTTTGCACTTTGCATTGCAAGAATAAAGACACGTTTTTATTCACTAGCCTTTTTTGAACCATTCACTTATCAATCTGTTGTCATGTATAGAGCTACACTGCAAAAAAGCCTTTCTTAGTAATTTATTTCTCGTTCCCAGTCCAAGTATCTAAAAAAATTCAAGATTACTAGACAAGAAAAATGGCATGAGAAAATTAATTGATGCTTAAAACTTCTGTTTGAAATTATATCTCATTAAGATTATTTTTCGTACCCCATTGGCAGATTTTAGCTTGTTTTAAGCAAACAATCACTTAATTTGAGGTGTTTTTTCAGAAAACAAGACATCATTTCTTATGCTATTTCATGTGTCTAGTAAATGTTTCTTGATTTAAGATTTTTTTGATATTTGAACTGACAAGAGGACAAAACTACTAAGTTAGAAAAGCAATTTTTGCAGTATATATTCTGTGTTTTGTCCCATATAGGTTATTATTGACAAATATATTTGTGTGTGTTGTACTTTTGAATTTAATTTTAAATTTCTTTTATAGCACTCTGTGGTGTATAAATGAAGCTTGCACTTACTACAATGATGGTAATAATTTAATGAATAAACTTCAAGTGAATTTGAGAGCGAGTTCTGACATTCAAACAAATCCTGTCAAATTTCTGATTTGTATTGTTCTTTATTTTTTATAAATTATTTATTGTTCTGGCAGCTCAGGTGGCACTTTTATTTAAAAAAAAAATCTATATATTTGGCAGATGTAAAACATACATGTGTATGTTTTTTGTGTTAGTCCATTTTTATTTTATTATTATTATTACAGCTCAGGGATGTTCAAGGAGCAACATGTTTGTGCAGTTTCTAAAGATTTAAGTTCTGTTTTTGAATAAAGGGTTGGAAATGAATGCTTTTCTTGGTTTATGTTTTTATCCGATTCATCGATTAATGGAAAACATAATTTACAGATTAATCGATTATTAAAATAATCGTTAGTTGCAGCCCTACAAAGATGAGATCATGATGAGTTCTGATGAACGGACGGGATCTTGTTTCTCTGCCGTAGACGCATGTGTGCATTCAGCAGACGGCTCTGGATCTGATAGGACGAGGATTTGAAGTGCACGTTGTTGCTGATGCCACGTCCTCTAGAAGTATGATGGACAGAATGTTTGCGCTGGAGGTATGAAGAGTCTCACTTCTAGTTCTGTGACTATTATGTCACGTGCTTCACATCTAATAATTTATAGTTTATTATTATTCTCAAATGTGGAAAAATATAAACACATAAGTGAGTAATGCCTGTGGTATGCTTCATTTATTTTACGTGTATGCGAGTATACTTCCCTCCACTCGTTTGTGTACGACGTGCCAAAAGTTTTGAGAATGACACAAATATTAGTCTACTGCTTCAGTGGTTTTTTTATATGTTTTTGTCAGATGTTACTATGGTATACTGAAGTATAATGACAAGTGTCAAAGGCTTTTATGGACAATGACATGAAGTTTGCGCAAAGACTGGTCTTTTTCAAGACCGCTGCAATTCCCCGAGCATGCTGTCAATCTTTTTCTGGCCACATCCTCACTGATGGGAGCCCATTCTTTCATAATCAATGCTTGGAGTTTGCCAGAATTTGTAGGTTTTCGTTTGTCCACCTGCCTTTTGAGGATTGACCACAAGCTCTCAATGGGATTAAGGTCTGGGGAGTTTCCTGGCCATGGACCCAAAATGTTGATGTTTACTTTTGCCTTATGGCAAGGTGCTCCATCATGCTGGTAAAGGCATTGTTCATCACCAAACTGTTCTTGGGAGAAGTTGCTCTCTGAGGATGTTATTGTACCATTCTTTCTTCATGGCTGTGTTCTTAGGCACAATTGTGAGCCTACTCCCTTCGCTGAGAAGCAACCCACCACATGAATGGTCTCAGGATGCTTTACTGTTGGCATGACACACAACTGATTGTTGCACTTTTCTTCTCCGGACAATCTTTTTTCCGGATGCTCCAACCATGGGAAAGGGGATTTATCAGAGAAAATGACTTTATCCCAGTCCTCAGCAGTCCAATCCCTTTACCTTTTGCAGAATATCAGTCTGTACCTTATGTTGTTCCTAGAGAGAAGTGGCTTCTTTGCTGCCCTTCTTGACACGAGGCCATCCTCAGAAAGTCTTCACCTCACTGTGCGTGTAGATGTACTCACACCTGCCTGCTGCGGTTCCTGAGCAAGCTCTGCACTGGTGGTGCCCCGATCTCGCAGGTGAATCAACTGCAGAAGACCTTCCTGGCGCTGGCTGGACTTTTTTTGGGCTACCTGCAGCCTTCTTCACAACATTTGAACCTCTCTCCCTGAAGTTTCTGATGATCTGATAAATGGTTGATGTAGGTGCAATCTTACTAGCAGCAATAGCCTTTCCTGTGAATTCCTTTTTGTGCAACGCAATGATGACTGCACGTGTGTCCTTGTAGGTATTAACAGAGGAAGAACAATGATTTCAAGCACCACCCTCCTTTTAAAGCTTCCAGTCTGTTATTGTAATTCAGTCAGCATTACAGCATGATCTCCAGCCTTGTCCTGGTCAACACTCTCACCGGTGTTAACCAGAGAGTAGCTGACATGATGGGCTGAGTCGAGTTCTAAGACATTATAAAACGACTAAAATACCATTTATAACGACTGAATGCGTTACATAGCCTGAATTTCACTTCATTTTATGAAACCTTTCTACACATACAGAATAAGCATATTATAAAAGCAATAATCCTTGTGAAGCAGTGTGTTACAGTGCATTATATAACAATTATAAAATACACTGTAACCCCCTGCTTCACACGCTTGATGCTTTATTCTACTACTTTGAATCGATGCTCACAGGACACGGTTGCTACCTGGTGGTTAAACTTATTACTTAATTAACACACGCCCCCCTCACAGCTACACCCCTGCACTGAACGGACTCTGATTCATTTCAGTCCATCTGCATTATGATATTCATGTACATAATTGCTAATCACTCGTTATCATTTATCAAGTGACAACGCTGTTTATTAAAGTGTAATCATTTCAGATTTATTTTGAAACATGTATTGAACAGAAATGATACAGATGTAGTGAGTGTATCAGTGCTGTGTGATCTGATCTGTGTCTCTTAGCGTCTGGCCCGCACTGGAACCCTCATCAGCACCAGTGAATCTGTCCTCCTGCAGCTGGTGAATGATAAAGAACATCCCAAGTTTAAAGAGATCCAAAACATCATTAAAGTCAGCGCTCCAGAGTCAGGCCTGCTGTCCAAAGTCTGATCACACGCATGTTAACAGTCTCACGCACACGTCACTGATGACCGAAACATGTGTGTGTGATGCTTCTGTACATCACTGATGGAAATCCTTCATTTCAATGTTTGTGTTTCTCTCCAGCTGGACTTTCAGTTGATGGATGTTTGGTTTCTTTGTTCTTTTATTGTAGTGTAACATCAGACTGAAATCACACCCTACACCTACACTATACGTGCACATGATGAAATATAATGAAGCAAGCTTACTCAGAGATTTAATAAGACTGATAACTAAAGGTACATTTGTGTTTCTTGCCTTGTTTAGACCCACGCTTTGTATTATTGTTTATTGGAAATCTTGATTTCATTTCCTTATATTCTTGCCCTCACCGTCGGGTTTAAAGACTTTTGTGTGTTTGTGTTGATTTGGGCTTGTAGCTTGATGATGATGATGATGTTTGTGTGTATATGGTCTGTAGAGATGAACAACAGTCTCTTGACTGTAATCGAATGCAGATCGATTTTCACATAACAAAACATCTCTTTGTGTAAACATGATTTCTATCACATTTTGTATCTGAAATAAATGTTTATATGCAAATATTGAAAGTATAAAGGTGTTTCATGTATATTTTTATCCAACATGGTAAAAAGAAAGTATTGCTTTGAGTAATATAAGGAAATAAACTGGAAGAACTGGTTTCTTGCGACCGTTGACTGACTTCTGTGCTCTTGTGTGTTATGTTAGAGACTGATCATCTAACTCAAGTTATTATTTTTGGTGGCAAGACCTGAACTTGTGCTCTTCATGTGGGAAAACCCATTATTTGTGTCTGCCATGTACGATTCAATTCAATTTTATTTTTATAGAAAATAGTTTCTGTAGGAAGGAGATGTAATTATCAATTCATTAATCCTGATGGTTTCAATTGAAAACCACACTCCAATACTTGTCGTCATTACAAATATTAACGGAATTTTGCCGTTTTGGAGCTTTAAAATCTCATCCCCCATTTGATCCCATTATATCGCTTTAAAGAGACGGGATGAATGATATACAACACCAACTGTATTCATCTGAAAGTAGAAGGTCATATACCAGGGCTAATTCAGTTTTAACTTTACCTTTCAATTATTTTCGTCTTGTAGAAGTATATGGGCCATTCTAAAGAAAATCAATGTTGGAAATATCTTGAATGTTTTTTCAATCAAAGGTTCAGATTAAACTTTTGCAGTATATTTTCATGTTGTAAATTCATACATTTTTTAAATATTCTTCCTCTCCACAAATTTTGTCATTACCAAATCACAACAATATATAATTTAATAAGAAGGATTATCTTTACACGTTAAGATTTTGTTTAAATCTACTTTGTTAATATATTTTATGCTATTTAAAAAAATGGTTTCGTATGTAAATCGATAACAGTTACAATTTTAACAACATTTCAAGAGTAATTTATGAGATTGTTGTATTTTGAATCCAATCTTTCTTTGTAAAAGGCACAATTTATCATACTGATTTCAAAGGATTCACTAGTTTATATATACATTCGGACTATATATACAACTCAGGCTAATAGACTAAAAAACAGTTTCTACCCCAGTATGGAAGCAAATAAGAGACATAATGTTTTGAAATTTAACAGCCTATGAATACTTGATTTTGAATTATTTTACTTTGGAAACCATGGATCTGAATTTATTTGTTTCGAATTTACCTCTATGGAATTTAAATATGAAAATTCTTGATTTCCAATTTAAAAACCTCAATTTATTGCTCACAAATTCAGATACAAAAAAAAATCAACTTACAGAATTTCTGATAAAATACATTCAGATTGATCAAATTTGATTGCTCTTATTCAGATCTCAAATTTCAAGTTAATACTTTTCAAAGAAAACATCTGTCTAATTCGACTGCTCAAATTCAGATCGAAAAATTCAAGTTAAATATTCACATGGTAACATCCGGGCTACCCAGGATAGGAAAAACAGTTGAGCCCATAGCCCGTCTGCAATTGAACCGAACCATTGAACCGAACCAATGAACTGACGTCGGGCGGCCTATCAGAGCACGACAACCTGACTGTCTGTCATGATCCAAGAAGAGGCCAAGGCACGGATATTAAACCTGTTAAGAAGATGACTTCTAGGGAAAACGAAGGCGATCCGGTAAGTTTGCTGTTTATGTACAATCAGACTCTACAGAACAAAAGTATGTTGTTGCTAATTATTTTTTGGAACTATTATTATTATTATTTTTCGACCGAAGTCGGTTCGGTTCATTGGTTCAGTTCATTGGTTCGGTTCAATGGTTCGGTTCAATTGCAGACGGGCTCTGGGCTCAACTGTTTTTCCTATCCTGGGTAGCCCGGATGTTACCATGTGAATATTTAACTTGAATTTTTCGATCTGAATTTGAGCAGTCGAATTAGACAGATGTTTTCTTTGAAAAGTATTAACTTGAAATTTGAGATCTGAATAAGAGCAATCAAATTTGATCAATCTGAATGTATTTTATCAGAAATTCTGTAAGTTGATTTTTTTTTGTATCTGAATTTGTGAGCAATAAATTGAGGTTTTTAAATTGGAAATCAAGAATTTTCATATTTAAATTTCATAGAGGTAAATTCGAAACAAATAAATTCAGATCCATGGTTTCCAAAGTAAAATAATTCAAAATCAAGTATTCATAGGCTGTTAAATTTCAAAACATTATGTCTCTTATTTGCTTCCATACCCCAGAGCCATAACTGCACTGAACACTACAAAGATTTAATTATTTAGTAATTATCTACAGTACACTTACTGTGCAATAAGATGGGAACGTGTAATGACAAGCAAAAATGTGAATTATTATTGTTATTATTATTTATTTATTTTCCTCACATTAAGGGTTTGCTTTTCTTCAATTTCGTTGTACTTGTACAATGACAATAAAGATATGAATTCATTCACATTGAACCAAACACTATCATAACATTTTAGTTTATAATTTAATATAGTGTATTTTTATCCCATGTTTCGGTCATGACACACACATTTTCAGTAGTGATGGTAATGTATCAAGATGTTGATACAAATAACTAATTATGTTGCACAAATGCAGCCAGCTCATATAGCAGAAACACATCTGATGGTAAATGTCTGTTAGAAAACCTACACCTCACATACTGTATCACTACTAGAACATACTAAAACTAATGCTTTGCATAACTGTACAGAGTTTTGTTTATTTCCCCATGTCAAGTAGTAAGTGTTCCTTTTTCTCACTACCGAAACAATTTTTGTCACTACCGAAACATATCACTAGGTAGTGAACATTTTTAAAAGCTTTTAAGCCTAGCTAAAAGATGCTAATCAGCACATGGTTAGCAGGCGCAGTTCTGAACAGATGTACAGATAAAAGCTACATTTTATGGAATAACGCATGAAAAAGTTTGCTTAATAGCAGAAAAAAAAGATGTTTAGTAGTGACATTCCTTAAGTTACACACAGATTTTCAGACTTTTGAACCCATTTACTTTCAAACTACAGTATAAGACCGATCTTCTCACTATGTGAGAACCATGTAAAACCGCCCAAATGTATACACAAGTGAGGTGTGTGTACCTGTCAGTACATTTATAGAGGAACCTGATTTTCCAAATATGGTCAGAGGCGTTACATTTCCCTCACACGCTTGCAGTATTCCACCAATCACAACACACTGGTGAACAGGCCAATCAGAGCACACCTCGATTTTCAGAGCCACGAGCTTTGTAAAAAATCTGTGCGGAGCAAAGCAATAATGTCTGTCTGCGGACTGCGGTCTGCGGCGTCGCTGGCTTTGTTTTCATACTCCACAGCTCACTCCAAGTGATTTTGTGCCGTTCAATGCCTTCCCACCTCCCACCGTGATGACGTTCAGAAGGCCCACCTTCTAGGTCATCTCGCAAGCAGGGCTGTATGGTGACAACGTTGAGGTTCTCCGTGGTGAAGAAGCAGACTGCTCTGCCATGACCCGGCCACCTATCGGTCACTGAGGTCCCGAGCACAGCCTGCCCTCCAGTAGCCCCGCCCCCACCCCCCCCCCGCGGTGGCCCCTTTGATACCGGGCCCTCCAGGCGATGGCCCGTCAGAGATGCAGAGCCTAAAGGTGGCTTCTAAGCCGTTGGGAACCCGCCTAAAGCAGAGCGGCCCTGACAGGATGAGCCATGGGGAGTACAGCGGCCGACCCACCCGGCCAAGTCATGACGCCATTGACAGGCAACTGCACAGCCCCGTGTCACTGTTTAGAATGGAGAATTTCTCACAATTTACAAGTAGTTGGAAACATTTGAGATATTTAAAGTCCTTAGCTGAACAAAATATATAACACTTGCCTAGTGGTTTTTGGATATTTTACTGCAAAATTCTTACAAACTGCATCTTTAATTGTGCAGACCAAACTATACGTATGGTCTGTCCTTAAAATAAACCTGAATGTAAAAACCTGCGCTCACAGTGCTCTTTACCATCCACACCGTGGCACGCTTTTATTATTACAATGCGACTGCTTCAAAGAAAACTTAAACAAAGCGATTCATTGCAGTGTTCAGTTTGGGGCGTATTAGAGATGTCTAACTTCATGAGTGCGCTGCACACACCGATCTGCTTGTCATTGTCATACGAGAGCGATACGAGAGTAAACTGCTCATTATGCTTTTAAATCACCCTCTCTTACTTTGTTATTTTATTGCACATTGGATTATTTTTGACAAACCTGGAGTAGTTTTGGCTGCGATCACACACGCCTGAGTTATTTACGGTGACAGTTGAATCTCAGGAAGGAATGGAAACATTCGCATAATTTACTTCATACTTTAAAGGAGCCAGTCTTTGGCTTTTTTTGAGGCTTTGATGATGTTTTTTGGGTGATTAACAATGGATGTTCATGTTTCTAATTAAAAAAAAAACTTTCTATTTCACATATTTCAAGTCTATTGTTCACCGCTATCCCTCTTCTAATGAAACGACTGGATTTCTTCCGGTCTATATAAAGTCCCTCCTTCTGAAACACTGTGATTGGTAAGGCTGTCCAGGTCTGTCGTGATTGGTTCCCAAATTAGAGCGTGTGAAGATGTCCCACCCATACCATATCAGTGAGCATCTGTTTCGCAGGCTGTTGTGATTGGTCGGTCGGCCAATCAGTGCACGTGTATTTATAAACTTTGTCTTTTAGCAATAAACTGTTACAATGGTGTCAACTTCACTTCATCAGTTAAAAACATGCGGATCCAACAAAGTATAACAGAGGTCTGCTAGTGCATACGCAAACGTCAATCTTTGTTAGAGATTACAAATTAATACACCGGACCAAATGATGTCAGCCCGATCATATTAATGAACACTAATAACAGAAGCGTCAGTTTTGTCTTTTTATAATGGACCCGAGTTGGATAATAAAACAAGCAGATTGACCAGGAGACATTTTAAAGCAGGACTTCACAGGACATTTCATATAAGTGTTTAAGAGGTAAGCGCACACACAATATCAGTGTATTACACAGAACAGCTTTCACAGCCGATGTTAAAGTCATGAAGCTGTTATTTGAGTGTTGGTTCTCTTAGAATATGTGTCGCTGAATTCTTTTGACAGGCTGTAGGACTGTGATGAAAGTAGTTTAGCAGCTCAGTGGAATGATTACAATCTCTTTGAGCTTTATCATTTTGCAGGTTTTATTTATGCTCTAACAGCAACATTTCACACCAACTAAAGGTTGAAAAATGCGCTCACGGGGAAAGTGGCCTTAAAGTTCTGCGCTCGGCACGATTTGTGGTCCCACTGCATGTGTACCACGCCCGAACCCAACCTCACCGTGCTCTGGCCCACCTCTTCCAAACGAGCCCGGACTCGATACAGAATGATCACACTAGTCAAATGAACCGGGCTTTGGGGTGAAACGTGCTCGGGCACAGTAACTCAATAACTCAAAATTATATATCTGACCTCACAATGTCAATCACATTTACACACTGCCTCCGATATTTTCGTCCATCATAAAAAGATTCGCACTGCGTTTGATTTTCTGCGTTTTTCGCATCCGTAGTAAACATTTTTACAGTCGTTTTTACAATCCAATGACAGCATACAAACAAGCGCCAAATACGAAAAAACGTTTACAAAAATTTCGGACTGTATGTGCAAAGACCTTTAGAGTCAATAAGAAAATGACAATGAGTGAGAAACACACAGATGCTCAATATGACTCATCAGAACACTGAGGCCGGTGCGGCGCTGACTGAGGAATTCTACGATAAGTTTCACTTGTTGATTTCATTTTGTTCACGTCTGTGGATTCATGAGATGTGTGGAGTGTCACACATTATTTAATCCCGAGCTGAAATTCACTGTCTGATTATTCAGTAGGTGTGTCATGAGCAGGTTTAGATAGAGTTACAGTGAGCTGTGTCTTCATGAATAAATCAACTCTCACGCTGAGATCACACTCACACAGCCTCACAACACTGACAACATGGACATAACAGTCCTGCCGAACAACAATCATCCAGAGAAATTCCTGCAGCTGGATGTGGGAATGCTGCCAGTCACACATGGGATGTTTCAGATCGGTGCTGCGCTCTCTCGACAGAGACAATGGCACAACCGCATGTATTCACAGGTAAATCATGTCTCTTATCATGACAGAACATGGCATGCTCTTCTCATTTCTCTGTCAGATGCAGTGCTGTCGATACAGGTGTAGACTCTTCATCTGAAAAAAACTGTTAAAAACACAAGAACTATGTTCTCATTCTATACATGTGTTAGTTATACAGCTTACAAAGTCCCTTTCTGATGGCATTTGTTTTCTGAGCTGGTGACAAAAACTAATCATTTTAACAGACTGTCTGTGACTTTAAATGTTGGCCTTCACTCAATATAATCATCATTATTGATTTATATCATCCTCCTGCGACCCGCCCGCAATTAATCAGAATGTTATTTTGTATTACTTGAGCCACCTGCCCGCAGATATAACTGCAATCAGGCATCACTAGACAACAAATCATTCCAGGCTATTTGCGCTAATCTTTTGTCCTATGACTTTCAGTGACTGATATCTGACAGTATTCTACTAGAAACTTTTGAGCAGAAAAGCAGTTTCTTTACATTCTTTACTTAAAGGAACAATACTGGGTTTCAATGACGATCTTTTGTAAGACCTTATGTAATGAAGCGTTATGTTAGTAATACCTCATAATAATTTGTTTATATCTACACACAGAACAGTCCTACATACAATGAATTTGCTGCCATGTTTTGTACAGCAGCTAAACGGACAAACAACTCTACAACACGCGTTTCCTCTTCCTCTCTCCTGCGGTACTGAGGTGAAACGGATCAAGTGATCCATACAGATCGTACTCTAAGGTTCGGAACGCATGTGACCCGTGGATTAAATGTAAGTTTATTCATCATTGAGTAAGAGAGTAAAACGCGCTCTCTCTACAGTTTTAGTGCCAACGTGCTCTCGCTCTCTCTCTCTCTCCAGTATCTGGACAAGTAAGTTATGATATTAAAGCGGTTCCAGATAAACAATGACACTCAAAACTGCTCCGTAACACAGCTAATATTACAAAAAAAACAACAACATATCTTTCTAACAAACAGAAAAACCAATGTTACATACTGATCCCATTCAAAACAACCTCCTCAGGGGGGATTTAAGACCGGCTTTCTCTCACTCGTCTCTCTAATGGAAAGTATCTCCATAGATATCTGTGAGTATATCTGCTCAAGGCCTCAGACTTTTTCCTTCTTTTATATTTAAAATCCACAGACCTTTTATTTGATGTCATAAATAAGAAATTGCTCTTTCTACAGTCTTTCTAATGCCAGTATGATCTCTTCCCTAAGTCAACCTAAGAACGACATCTTTTTGTATTGTGGTGGCCGCCGTGTTTTTGGACTGAGCGATTCGTGGCAAATCTATAATACAACGCTAGTGACCACTGTAAATCAAGAACAGTGCCTTTAAAGGTGCATTTTGTATGAACTTTGCAGTAAAATATCCAAAAACCACTAGACTAGTGTTATATATTCTGTTCAGCTGAGTACTTACAATATCTCAAATGTTTCCAACTACTTTTAAATCATGAGAAAATCTCCATTCTACACAGTCACACGGGGTGTGCAGTCTCCTGTCAATGACGTCATATCCGCGTTCCCCTTTGTTACGGCCTTAACTGACGTAGAAACCGCATGACAACAGTGTTGTGGACAAATGTGGAAGCAGTGTCTAGCGTCTAGCAAGCTTGTTTCGAGCAGTCACTTATTTATGGACAACAATTATTCGCAACATTTATAAAACTTTACCTCATCCGCTAACATGATTTCTCGTTCCCGTATGATTGATGGTCATTGAAGACTACAGATCCCATCATCCCACTCCCCTTCACAGCATCATCAAGATATGCCATTGTTGTTGTTTTGATCGTCTGCCCTCTAGTGTCTAGTGGCGGTTTTTACAAACTGTTCCTTTAAAGGAAAATACAAATGTAATTAAATATGTATTTCAAATACTGTCCATCTCTGAGTACACCCAATGATTCAGTAGCTTGTGGAAGCGGGTTTAGCCATAATAACTTTTAATAATTTATTAATATCTCTGCAACATCATCAACTATGTCTTTTTCTGTACATTATGGTAAAAAACATCTACACTCTGTCTTGTCTGTCCAAAAGACAGATTGTTCCAGAAGTCTTGTGGTTTGTTCAGATGCAAACCTAAGCCGTGTGCAATGTTGCTTTTAGAGAAAGAGGCTTTCTCCTGTCAAACCTCTCCAAACAGGTCAGAATCAGAATCAGCAGCATTATGCACCATAAGGTTTTTTACAGAAGCTCTATTGTCTTAAACTCACAGTATATACACAACACAGAAAATAGAAAAGAAAGAAAGAATATAAGATAAGATAACCATGAGACCAAAAGGAAAGAAATATATAAATAGTACACAAAGGTGCACTTTAGTTATTTGCAAGTGTGCCTTGTAGGTACTGTATATTACAATTGTGTACTTTACATATTTTTAACTATAAAAACTGTAAGAGTCACAATTGTTAAACCTTTTTCTTATTCTGAACTTTAATATTTGACATGTTAAGTGAGGCTTGAAGAGCTCTTGGGCTTTTGACCATGTCTCTGAACAAAGGTGAGTTGTGAATTGCCCCCAGTGAAGATATGTTTCAATGTTTTAAACACTCTTCCTCGCTGTAGAATGATGGACTTCTGCTGCTGATGATCAATGAATCAATGGCATACGCTACTTATCCTCTTCATTCCTGTAGAAGCACTTTGTCTTTCACCTCAGCATCAAAGTGCTTTAAACAGTTTTAGTACTTGATTCTGATTGGCTGGGAGGTGTGCATTAAAACTGTTTATTTCCTTACATCATACACATAGAATTTAATACTTAATGCTTCTGAAGTGTGTCCATGTGTGCACATGTCAGTTCAGTGTCTCTCTGTGTTGTGTAGGGAGGAGAGAGGACTCATGTTGATAAGCCGTCAGCAGATGGCGGTGGTGTGTTTAGAGACAGAGAGCTGGAGAAACACATCACTCCACAAACTCTGAAACCCAACATCAAACAGAATCCTCTTTATGCCCACATCAGCATCATCAACAACACAGAGGAGAACAACAAATCCAAACCATCCTGGACCATTAAGGAATATGACAGACACACTGCACACGGACAGCTGGGAGACTACATGAAGGTATTCAACATGAACACACATGTTGCGTGTGTGTGTGCGTGCATGGGTATGTGCGTGCGTGCGTGTCTACGTAAAAAAAAAGAACAGCACAAGTGGCAATAAGCCCGACGTCATCTTTTGGGGGCTTTTGTGCACTTCATGTCTGGATCACCGTCCTCACGCCACGGTGTATGTGAGTCTTTCTTCAGTGGAACACAAAAGAAGATATTTTGAGAAATGTGCTCAGTTTTGAACCCAATGGGGTTGTTCGATTATCAACATTCTTCAAAATATCTACTTTTGTGTTCTGAAGAAAAAAGAAACTCCAGAAGGTTTGACATGACATGACGGTGGATAAATACCTTTTTATTTTATTTTTGAAAACTTAAGTACATGAAAAGTCTGCTACTACTGGAGTTCTGTTCATGGTTTTACATCCTTTTTGTAAATTTGTGAATTTGGTGGCTCTTGAGTTCACATGGATAATGATGTCCATCTGATCCACAGTGAGATATCCCAGCAGCAGGGATCATAACTATAAAAGAATGAGAAGATCAAAATGAATAATTAATCATTTGAAAGTTAGCATTTGTCTTTTACTCTGTTTAACATTTGACTTTTTTTCACAGAATAAATTTCTGTCATTGTGCTAAACTTGAATACTCAGAAAGAATAATCTGTATTTCAGCTACAGTGATCCCACCATAAATAACAGATTAAACATCCTAAATATTTCACTTTCCCAAACATCACATTAAACAAGATTTACACACACAGTTCACTCACAACGATGAAACATTCTTCCAGAAATGAATAAATGTAAATCAACAATCAATATTATCTTTGAATATTTTACATATCTTTTCACATTTTTACCTCTTAAGATGTCGATCCCCATTTTACATTTCCACAAATACATCAATATAAAACATATCAATCCATCAAGAATTGAAAGATCACTGCACATATTTTAGCGTTAAACCTTTTCTGACTGACACCATAATAAATCTCTAATAAAAAGATCTTACTGTATATAACACTCAATACTCACTTTTAACTGGACATACAACACTGATGACATAATCGGTTCAAGTCAATATTTCATTTTCAAATATCAATCTGGCATTTTATACAGTTTGCACAACCAAGGAAAAGATAGCACACACCTGAGGTATGACTCTTAATTCATCCCAGACGGTGACTGTAGGAGTGTAGAAGAAACCCTGAGCAGAAAGTTGGATGATTTTCTATAACTAACCCTGAACAATGTAGTAGACCTAGCTAAAACATTTCTATTCGTGTGAAACTGAAGTCTGGACAATCAGGTTTTCTGATCTTTCAGGAAGACCCAAGAGAGCTAAACTTCTGGCTGGAAGATCTCTACACCCCCGGCTACGATTCTCTGCTCAAGAAGAAAGAAGCCGAACTGAGAAGAAAGAAGATTTGTAAAATATTATCATCTGTCATTTTGTTGGTTTGTGTTATTGTGATCATTATAACTGTGCCAATTTTGATAACTCAATCTAAAGACTGACGGGAATGAAAAAAAACCTGATAAAATCATAGATATGAGAACATATTATTTTCCTGTCTAAAAGCATTTTTATATTTTTTAAAGACTATAAAATGTACATGTGATATAACAAAAGTTGTATATTTGCATATATATTTCTATTTTTAAAACAAATTCTGTGAAACCCCCCGGAAATTCTCTGTTAGCTGGAGCGACAGAAATATACCGTAAAATAATATTTTTTTCCTGTAAAATCACAGAATACAAGAACATGTTTTGTTTTTTTACCTTATTTACAAAATAAAATGTAAAAAATAATGTTCTAGCTTCTGGGCGCACTGAGGGTGACAGAAATAAACGTAAAATAAAAATATTCCCTGTAAAATTACATGCTAAATTTGTGGTCTTTTTCTGTAATTTTCAGCTTTTTTAAACTGTATTTCAAAAAATAAAAACCCCTTAATCTGTAAAAAATAAAAGACAAATTCTGTAAAAAAATGTTTTACGGTGTAGGCTACAGAAATAAATATTAGTAATATTAAGGAATAGAAATATAATTTTGTATTTCCAGATATAATTAATCTATTTTGTTTTCTGTTTGTAAACCATGTACATTATTATAATGAAATGTATTATGTTGTCCTCATACAACCACAAACTCTTCCATTCAGTACATATTATGATCTCAACATGTCAAATTATTGCCGTCTGCTTTATCTACTAGGTTAAATGTGTCACATTTGAATGATTCTCGTGGATTCTCGTGCTCATAAGGTCCTATGCAGTAACATTAATAATAATAAAAATCAATAGCTAACATGAAACAACATGTAAGATAAAAAACGGAGTCACTGCTAGAATCTGTCCTGATAAGGAAGAAATTCAATTCAATTCAAGTTTATTTATATAGCGCTTTTCACAATGTCTATTGTTTCAAAGCAGCTTTACAGGGGCAAACAGGAAAAACAGAAAAGTTAAAACACAGCACAGTGCAAGAAACTTGATGTTGATTTCTTTTCAAGTCAAAACTTGTTTTTCATTGGAAAGTGTTGCAATCTTACAGCAGTACCACAATCACAAAACACTCAAAGTTTGAAAAACATGACCCTTACAGTTCTCTCAAACATTCTTTCTCAATTGCTATTAATTGAAAAGAGGTCTATGCACGCTTCTGTAAGTTTCTCACACATCTCTATACACTGAATGTGTTCTCTTGGTCTGTGGGATCTCTAGTTCTGTTGACTTCAGATGTATGAATGCTTCATCTGTCTGTGTGTACTGTAGGTTACTGTGAATGAATCCTCTTGAGAAAACCACTGCCCTGCCGTTTCTGACCGGTCTTTAACTTTCTTCTTCAACATCATGCTGAGTGCTCTTATTTATGTCATGAAACTTTAACAAGTCATCAAATAAATGATATTATATAATAGGTGCACGTGTAGCCGAGGTGTATTAACCCTATCAGTGATTTCAGTAAAACTGATGAACTCATATAATGTGTGTAGGGATCTGTTTCAAGAGGCAATGTTTGTCACGCAAATCTAGTGTTTGTCACTCAAGTCAGCTCTTAAGTGTTTGTATTTGTTTGTTTAAAGAAACCAAAGGAGAATTGGACATGACACTTTTAAGGATATAGAGTTATGTGGATCTAGCAGAGAGGAATGCTGGTCTGGTCTTGACTTTGGTCTCAAAATATTGGTCTTGTCTTGGTTTAGGACGCTGGTCTTGACTATAACAGTAACATTACTCAAATCATTGGTGAATAACCATTAGCGCAATATAGCCTATAGTGAATGGAAAAGCTGTATAACGTTTATAAAAAGGTTAAGACAAATATTAGAAAACATTAAATATTGTTTTTGTTCATGTGTGCCCTAAACATACAAACCCATCACGTCCACTGAAGAGAAAGCGTGACACTTGACTCCGCCCCTCTGATGACGCGTCTGCCCCGTTACATCTGCACGAGAAAGCGTCAGCAGAAACGCGTGAGAGGAGCGCAGAAAAAGAAAAGTTCCGTTACCTCGCGTCAGACTGAGAGGAAAATGGCGAGTCGTGTGTTGAGTGGGCTGATGTGAACGGAGCTTACGGTCACAGAGAGCCGTGGATACGATGCGTCAACTTCACAAACGCGTCTGTGTTGTAACGCGTGTTACCGTGGACTGTACGCGAGACCTACCGAACGAACTCAAAACAGCTTTCTATCATCGACCAGAGAATCGTTTCACATACACTCGGATCGGATAAAGATCGCAATCAATACCAGTGAGAGATGTTTACCTCGCGCGTAACGGGACAGCGGCCACCGTCGGGTCGCGCGGCGCGCACGCGAGCGCACTTTGGAGACGTGAGATAATCACGATCGCCCGAGGAGACCGTGTATGCGAGATCAGCTGTAAGATGACGGCCCCCAGGTCCAGAAGACCGTGGCTCAGCGTGATCGTGGGGGTGCTTTTGGGCTTCACTGTCGCGTCGTGGCTGCTCGTGCCCAGAGTCCTGGAGATGAGCGCGAGGAACAGAAGGTCCTCTTCAGCGTGTCCGTACTACAGTGACGTCAGGAGTAAAGTTTCGTCTCGTGACGTCAGACAGCAGCGGGACGGCGATGAAGAGGAGCTGAAGGCACGTGCACCTTCGGCTCAAAGCTTTCTGTATGTGGGGGTCATGACGGCTCAGAAGTATCTGACCTCCAGAGCCGTGGCCGCCCACCGGACCTGGAGCTCCAGCACACCGGGCAAGGTGGAGTTCTTCTCCAGCGAGGGCTCCGAGAAGGTGGCGCTGCCCTCTCCGGTGCCCGTCATCTCCCTGTCAGGCGTGGATGACTCATATCCGCCACAGAAGAAGTCATTCATGATGCTGAAGTACATGCACGACCATTACCTGCATCAGTACGAGTGGTTCATGAGAGCTGATGATGACGTCTACATACAGGGTGAATATCAAGAGATAACAGGGCTGACGGCATTTTCATAAATAAAAGAGACATTTGGGAAATGCAAACACACACTTTGGAACACTGAGCTGTACAACTCACAAAGACAACATTAGAGTGCTATGAAAAGTAAAAAACAATTATTAGAGTACATATAATAGTAGACCATTCTTTTTTCCCCCAAAAACAGTTGTAGTGATGATTCTGCTTATGGTTGTAGTAAATGTTAAAGCGTATTTTTTATTTATGATGTTGTATACAGAAGAGGTTTTAATAGATTATTTTGGTGAGTATAATACACTTTTTATATAATAAATAAACTAGATTTTTTTCTGATTGATTAATAAAGCATACATTCCCTAGACTAAGCCTATTTGAAGATCACATACAAATGTGTAAATGTAAAAAAATCACATTCTATACGTTTATTATGAAATGTTGTACAATATATTTTTGTTGTTCTAAGGGTAAAATCAAGCAATAAGCGTTTGAAACAGTGTTACAGCTGATGGTGTTATGTCATGATGTGCAGTGGAGTCATTAAACCCCCTCAGCTGTTATATAATGCACTGTAACACACTGCTTCACAAGGATTATTGCTTTTATAAAACGCTTATTCTGTATGTGTAGCAAGGTTTCATAAAATAACGTGATATTTAGGTTATGTAATGCTGTCAGCCGTTATAAAAGGGGGTATTTTATAACTGCTTAGAACTCGGCTCAGCCAATCAGAATCAAGGACCAGAACTGACTATTTTATAATTTTTGAAATTTACTGAAGAAGAGTTAAGGCCCACTCACCTTACAGGTGACCTGTGTGAATACACACTGTATGTGTGATGCATTCAGGAGTTTATTTGAGTGTGTCCAGGTGTGTGTTTCTCTTGACTCAGTTGTGTTTCTCTGTAGGTGAGAAGCTGGAGTCATTCCTGCGCTCTCTGAACAGCAGTCAAGCGCTCTATCTGGGTCAGACGGGTCTGGGCACCACAGAGGAACTGGGTAAACTGGCCCTGGAGCCCGGAGAGAACTTCTGTATGGGCGGTCCGGGGATGATCTTCAGTCGTGAAGTCCTCCGCAGGATGGTGCCACACATCGGTGTGTGTCTCAGAGAGATGTACACCACACATGAAGATGTGGAGATCGGACGATGCGTCAGGCGTTTTGGAGGGACTCAGTGCGTCTGGTCATACGAGGTAATGTCTGTTAACATCCCTCTGTGGTATTTCTGCCGTGAGCTCAGTGTCGTCTTCAGATGCTCTCTGGGGTTGTTTCTCCAGTGATCGTGTTTGTACAGTTGTGCGGTTTCTGCACCGCTAAACATTTCCTGAGATTTCAAAAACCCTGAATATGAATGAACCCCAGAGATCTCTTGCCAAAGTCATATGAGTGTCTGCCCACATGAACGTCAGTCTTACCTCGGCTGTTTATGTGATTTTTACTTCTACAAGTATGTGCACATGAGTGGAAAAGCATTACGGTCTCTGATTCATTGGCTTTCTGAGAGTCGCTTCAGGATTATCACAGTCACTAAGAGCCAAACAATCTAGATATGATTCACTCATTTTGTTTCGCTACAGTTCTCAAGAAGATTTTGAGGATCAAATTTAGGAAGAGGAATTGTAATAGACTTAGATTTCTGTCAAACAAGCATTTATCTCAGGTTAATGGGCAGATGTCTGTGATATATTACTGCTTCTCCACCCACAAGTCCTCTGGAGCTCTGCTAAAAATGTTCATTTCATCATCTGCCCTCAAACTACAGGCAGAAACACATCTTATAGATGAAGCTCTTTGTTTAGAGACCTTCATCATTTAATCACCCTCATCATTTCAAACCGGTATGACTTTCTTCTGCAGAACACTAAAGAAGACATTTTGAAAAATGTGGGTAAAAGAACAGCACAGCCCCCCATGAACCCCCCATGAACATGAAGTCATACAGGTTTGAAATGACCAGATGGCGTGTAAGTGATGACAGAAAGCTCATATTGAAGGAGAAGTGCTCCTTTAAGATGCAGATGATATCTTAAATAGGCTCACAGTTTAGAGCTGAGCTTAGGAACCTTTGAACAAGATCAGGTTCACGTGCATTACTGTATGTGTTCAGTCTGTCCTAGTGTGCAGCATCACTTGTGCATCTGTGTGAAACCAAAAAAATGTGTCGCATCACACTGTGCATCCCTGTAATTAATCAAAATCTTTGAGATTATAAAAATGCAATTAATTGTTCAGCCCTATTGTAGTATGAATGCAGAATTGAGCAGTCAGTCGCTGTAGGCCTGGACTCATACAGTATAAGAGTTGATGTGTGTCAGAGACTGGACGGTAGATGGTGGCACGGCTGTGGACAAAATTGACCATCCTAATCCTGCCAAAAATCTTGTCCTGTCCAATCCCAGAATAATGACTCCTATTGCCTCCCACTAACATGTTTTTTTATTTTGGGCCGAAATCTGTCAGTTACAGTAAAATGGACTGTAAGACTGGACAGAAATGTCGGTGAGCATGACAGAGGCATCATTTTCCCAGAGTGCTCGTTGCAGTGCGAGTTTCGGGTCCGACTCCATTTTGATTTCCGTGGCTACAGTCTAGTGGGTGTATGGAGAAGCCGTCGCCTTCTCCTATATTATTGATGGTCGGCATACCAACTTGGTGCATTAGCGCCACCAACAGTTACGGTTCTCATTGGGTGGTTCTTCGCCTCCACGTTCTTCGCCTTCCTTCCTGTGTGTGTGTGTGTGTGTGTGTGTGTGTGCCAGCTGTAAACACATGAACATGACTCAGTGTGTATGAGCAGACATCTGCATCTGGAACATTCCCAGAACAACTCCAGCTGTCTTAAAACATTCCTGAGCGTCTGAAAGAGAAACAGTCTGTCTGTACAGATGATGAGAACATCAGACCACTTTAAGTCCCAAAACAAACAGAGTAGGCTACACTGAAAGGTCATGAATCTGAACGTTTTAATAAATCCAGCGTTCCTGTTTTCATCTGAAAGTGAAAGGAAGAGTTCCTCAGAGACATTACTGCTGTCTGATATGAGAGAGAGAATCAAACTCGTAGCATTTATTGGAATAATAGTTCTATTTAAGTTTGTATCTAACACATCTCTTTTGAGCATAAATAATAACTGAATCATATCATCTGCATCAAAGCAATGAACAGCGCTATCTACTTCTGAACACACGTGAGGTTTTACGATTAGATGCATACAATTGTAATGATCATTTTATTACATTTGGTGAACGGTATAAAGTGTCTGGACATGGTTGTGTTCTAAATGACATAATATACACTGTTTACTTATGCACTATGTACTCAACTATCTAGTTTATGAACTTTAGAAGGGTAATCATCTCAATTGGAACACAAGCGTAACACTTTTATACTAACCAGAAGCAGGGCCGTGCACAAACATTTTGAGGGCCTGTCGCATCCATGGGCGTCCATAAACTGTAGATGACTGGTTTCAACTAAGAAAATAGATTACATTGGAAAATGTTCTGTACTGGAGTTACAGTGTGACAAACTGTCAGCTAAATCTGAAATGTTGTTTTAACTGCTGGAGCTTTGAATCCACGTTTGCAGTGTTGGACTGCGTTTAGCAACCTCCTTCGTTCAGTCTTTCTGTTTCTGTCTTCTTTTTTGTGAAGGCATTTTCTATCCAAGTGTACCAATAAAAGCAAATTTGGTGTTATTTATATCAGATTGGGTACAACAAGCCATTTTGGACCCTCTCCCACCAAATAAAATCTGTCTGGAGCCTCAAAATATATGTAACCTTTAAATTGCTATAACACAAGTTGTTATGCATGTAGAGTAGTAGTTACCCAGTTGCACCACTATGTGACATTATAGTGCTATTTTTATTTATTTATTTTTTAATTAGTCATTTGGCAGACGCTTTTATCCAAAGCGACTTACAAGTGCACTTATTACAGGGACAATCCCCCTGGAGCAACATGGAGTAAAGTGTCTTGCTCAAGGACACACTGGTGGTGGATGCTGGGATCAAACCAGCAACCTTTGATTTACCAGTTCAGTGGTTTAACCATAAAGCCATATGTTTTTTCTCTGGTCGCGCTCATATGTTAATTGCATGCACTTATTTCATCTATTCGAATAAAACATCTTCAAAGCAAATACATTGGTAAATGTGTATGCTTTTTCAGATATTTCTTGAAGAAATTAGTACAGAACTGGTCAAAAGTGGACAAAATAGACGGATTACAGCAGCAGGTGTTTGAGCAAAACACATCTTAATACCAGACATTAAAGGGGGTCTATATAGACTACAATGTGTCATGATCATGTCCTCTTTGTGGTTGTTTTATTAGTTCAGGTTGACAGGATCATGACAGCACCATGTCTTTTGTCTTAGCCCCGCCCCCTTGTTTCCTTACCCCGTTATCAGTTTACGCCCTTCACCTGTTGCCCTCGTTGTCCCTCTTTTGTTCTTCTCCTTGTTTCCTTGTGTTCGCTGTCCTGTGCTGGTTCGTTTGTCTTTATCCCTGTCTTGTCCTGATGCCCCTGGTCTTGCTAAGTTAAGTTATGTTTTAAGTCTTGAGTTGTGTTATGTTATACTATTGTGTTACCCTTCGAGAGATTTTGAGTTCTGTCCATGTTTAATAAATGTATTTTGTTGAAGAGCTGCACTCGGGTTCTGTTCGATGAGCCACATGCTGCTTGAGAGCCTTGGTTTCCCGACCCCTGTTTGTGTTAATGTGTGAACACAGATACAGTAATAACAGTTATGAAATAAACATTTTCTTGTGTTAAATTGTGCTGGACAGGGTCTCCAAACTAAAGCACAATTTTTTTTACACAGTATACAAGTGAATTGACTAGAACTGCATTTGGATCATTACAAAGAAAATACAATAGTCAAAGTCTGAACACTGTGTGAAAGTCATTTCACTTCATTTTTTTACTGTTATCATCAGCTTCATACTCTGCCTGGATGGCATGTGGGGGATGCTTGAGCACTTGCACCTTCGCCCAAAATGCCCTTTTTGATGGATGGAAAGTGAGCATGAATGCTGGAACGTGATCAGAAGGTCTTGAGCCCATGCCCCTCCAATGTATTCTGCATGGCACGTCTTGGATGTGTTACAGGATAAAAAATCCTTCATGAAAACCATGATGATACCCAACATTAGACTTAAAAAAGCAGCAGTGAAAATAAACACAATATATTCATTTTGTCTTGGCTCACTTGGGGGAAGGCGTACTTTGCATGTCCAGTGCTGAAGTGATGTAGTGATCTTCTGTGCATCAATCTGGGGAGCAGTACCTGCCGAGGATGCCGCAAAGAGGCATCTGGCCCACAGGGCCGTTTCACTACTTTGTGATCTGCAGATGCACTTCCCGGAAATCATGGTAAAGAGGAGTACCCTTATACCATGTGTCCAGCCGAGTGTGTGTTTGAGGGGAATGTGGCGCACTGCAACCTAATGCCTGCGGTGGCCTGGGGCATCAGCCTCGACATGTGCTCTACTGCCCAAAGACTGGAGTCTGAGGGGTATTCCGTGTCTAATGCCAGTAGATCACCTTCAGATGCGACAACAGAACCCTGCCTTCTCTCACAGTCTTGACTCACTTGCAGCAGTTAAATAGTGTTCAAGTTATAAAAGATGGCCAGTGTATAGTCTCAGTAACACATCTGGCTCTTGGTTCACACTCGTTCACGTTCCCATGTTTACCATAGTGCTCTATGTGTGGCGCAGATCAATAATTTCATCCATTTGTTTCATTCGCCATGTTTAAACGTTGTTTATTATAGTACAGATTCTCCACAAAAGTTCCCATGTTTAATGGACGTGTTTCTGTCTTTCTGTTCGCTGATGAATGATATCCTCCACTCGTCTTATTTTCTCTGGTTAAATGTTGTTGATGTTAGAAAGATGGCCAGTACGGAGTCTCTTCAACAGTTTAAAGTTTAAGTTTCTGTCTCTATGTGCGCTGATCAATGATTATATGTAAAAAAAGTATAAATAAAAAAATAAAAATCATGTAAATGTTGGCTGTTATTATTTACATTAATGAACAATGAATGAGCAATAACATTGTTGAAGTATTTATTAATCTCTCCGAAATGTTAGTAAAAAATACAACTATTTATGTTATTAATTTTGGATCATAAATATTGACAAATACAAGTTTGATTTTAACTAGTAAATGTAATGTATTAGTATAATGAACATAAGATTAACAATTACTAAATAATGTTAAAATATACCTCATTGTCTAGTCTTGTACAATGTATTTTTAAATAAAATTTGGGCCTATTGTTATGGCAGTTTTTGCCCCGTTGTATCAAAAATGGCATGAAATATTGATATATTTTATCAGTATTGGTAAATTTGTATGGTGTACTCTTCTATTTTATTTCTCTTTTACAGTGATAGATTTAGTATAGTCAAAAAACAGAGGCTCGCTCAATTTGAGTGCTGTTCAAGCTCATTACAAGCTCATTACAGCCACATCATGTCATTGATATGATCATTGTTCGTTAGTGAGGATGTTAACAGATGTTTCTCAGCTCTTTGATGTGTTATATTCATCTGCAGCATGTGATGTGATATTTATACCACAGACTGTTTACTCTGTTTATACTTTTAAAATCATATTATTTTCATGATAAAGACAGTATTTATACCTTGAACACCTCTGGCTCAGTGAGCATTCAGGTTTGTGCTGCTTTTCCATGCTTGGATGTATTTTGATACGATACACATAAGTGATATATTGCAATACTTGAAATAGAATGGAGCTAAAAATACAACGTGCTGTGCACCACTGGGGGTTTTCTGTAAGGATAAGTGTCAAAACATCCCTTACCTCTTCAGAGAGTCATGATGTGTGATGCAAGGACCTTTCGAACTGAGGTTTGGGTTTCCAAACTGTAGATTGCGCCCCTCAAGTGGGTCTCACAGGGGAATAAGGGGGCTCACACAAGTCACTTGGCTGTTGAACATGGGCAGTTCAAACCCCTGCTTCATGTGCTGGTGTCACATCCGTGAAAGCACAATAAATGTCATTGTTGCTTTTTGAAATCAACTTTTTGTCTTGTGCACTGCTGTGGTCAAGTGAGTTGGAAGCTCCAAAAAGCACATTAATCCATCATAGAACTAATCCAATTAACTCTGGGCGGTTTATACATGTCTTCTGATGCAAAACAATACATTTGTGAGTAATATTTTGGACATATTTAGATGCCGTTAGACTTTGTAAACAGATGAGAAAACCACACATGTAATGTAGGCACTTTGGCTTCACATATTTTAATGATGTTAAATATATATATTTAAAGTAATATGTGTTTTTCACCACAATGTTATTATTGAGCAGTGTGTTTTGTCCTGTAATCCTGATAAATCAACACAGAATGCAGTTGATATGTGAAGAACATAATCATGATTATAATTTAAAGTATTCATGAGACAGGAATTTCATTTGTTTCCTGTGAAGACATTCAGTAATATACTCACCTAAAGGATTATTAGGAACACCTGTTCAATTTCTCATTAATGCAATAATGGTGGTGGTGTAATGGTGTGGGGGATGTTTTCTTGGCACACTTAAGGCCCCTTAGTGCCAATTGGGCATCGTTTAAATGCCACGGCCTACCTGAGCATTGTTTCTGACCATGTCCATCCCTTTATGACCACCATGTACCCATCCTCTGATGGCTACTTCCAGCAGGATAATGCACCATGTCACAAAGCTCCAATCATTTCAAATTGGTTTCTTGAACATGACAATGAGTTCACTGTACTAAAATGTCCCCCCCAGTCACCAGATCTCAACCCAATAGAGCATCTTTGGGATGTGGTGGAACGGGAGCTTCGTGCATCCCACAAATCTCCATCAACCGCAAGATCCTATTCTATCAATATGGGCCAACATTTCTAAAGAATGCTTTCAGCACCTTGTTGAATCAATGCCACGTAGAATTAAGGCAGTTCTGAAGGCCAAAGGGGGTCAAACACAGTATTAGTATGGTGTTCCTAATAATCCTTTAGGTGAGTGTAGATGTGACTCACTCACAGATGGAGTGTTTTATCCTCTCATCTGTGATATGAGCATTTCACTGTATTATGATCAGAATAATTGTTGTAGTGTATTGAGGAGTTTGTGACAGTTAGGGTATCTCGCTATCAGTAAGTCTGGCTTTAGTAAGTCTGGCTTTAGTAAGTCTGGCTTTAGTAAGTCTGGCTTTAGTAAGTCTGGCTTTAGTAAGTCTGGCTTTAGTAAGTCTGGCTTTAGTAAGTCTGGCTTCAGTAAGTCAGGCTTCAGTAAGTCTGGCTTTAGTAAGTCTGGCGTTGTTTGAGGCTGGGTCTGCATTGGCTCCTTGGGTTTTGTGTTCAGCTGTCTATGTGAGTTCATTAATGGTTGTACATCAGAATATTTCATGCAGAATTGTATTATTTTATTTGTTTATAGATGTGTGTGTGTTCATGAGGGTCAGAGCCAGGTTGCAAGAAACCCCAAGTAGCAACTGAAAATTCTTTTGCATCATCTTTTGCTTTCCTAAATCTCCCCAAAAATCATTTGAGTTCCATCCATCCATCCATCCATCTTCTTCCGCTTATCCGGGGCCGGGTCGCGGGGGCAGCAGTCTAAGCAGGGATGCCCAGACTTCCCTCTCCCTAGACACTTCCTCCAGCTCTTCCGGGGGGACACCGAGGCGTTCCCAGGCCAGCCGGGAGACATAGTCCCTCCAGCGTGTCCTAGGTCTTCCCCGGGGTCTTCTCCCGGTGGGACATGCCCGGAACACATCCCGGGAAGGCGTCCAGGGGGCATCCGGAAAAGATGCCCGAGTCACCTCAGCTGGCCCCTCTCGATGTGGAGGACCAGCGGATCTACTCTGAGCTCCTCCCGAGTGACCGAGCTTCTCACCCTATCTCTAAGGGATCGCCCGGCTACCCTGCGGAGAAAGCTCATTTCGGCCGCTTGTATCCGCGATCTTGTCCTTTCGGTCATGACCCACAGCTCATGACCACAGGTGAGAGTAGGAACGTAGATTGACCGGTAAATCGAGAGCTTCGCCTTGCGGCTCAGCTCCTTCTTCACCACGACAGACCGGTACAGCGTCTGCATTACTGCAGAAGCTGCCCCGATCCGTCTGTCAATCTCCCGTTCCATCCTTCCCTCACTCGTGAACAAGACCCCCAGATACTTGAACTCCTCCACTTGTGGCAGGAACTCTCCACCTACCTGAAGTGAGCAAGCCACCCTTTTCCGACTGAGAACCATGGCCTCAGATTTGGAGGTGCTGATTCTCATCCCAGCCGCTTCACACTCGGCTGCAAACCGTCCCAGTGCATGCTGAAGGTCCTGGTCTGATGGGGCCAGCACGATGACATCATCCGCAAAGAGCAGAGATGAAATCGTGTGGACCCCAAACCCGACGCCCTCCGGCCCCTGGCTGCGCCTAGAAATTCTGTCCATAAAAATTACGAACAGAACCGGCGACAAAGGGCAGCCCTGCCGGAGTCCAACATGCACCCGTAACAAACCTGACTTACTGCCGGCAATGCGAACCAAGCTCCTACTCCGGTCGTACAGGGACCGGATGGCCCTTAGCAAAGGATCCCGAATCCCATACTCCCGGAGCACCCTCCACAAGATGCCGCGAGGGACACAGTCGAATGCCTTCTCCAAATCCACAAAACACATGTGGATTGGTTGGGCAAACTCCCATGAACCCTCCAGCACCCTGGAGAGGGTATAGAGCTGGTCGAGTGTTCCACGACCGGGACGGAAACCACACTGTTCCTCCTGAATCTGAGGTTCTACTATCGGCCGGATTCTCCTCTCCAGTACCCTGGCATAGACTTTCCCGGGGAGGCTGAGAAGTGTGATCCCCGATAGTTGGAGCACACCCTCCGGTCCCCCTTCTTAAAAAGAGGGACCACCACCCCGGTCTGCCAGTCCAAGGGCACTGTCCCCGACCGCCACGCGATGCTGCAGAGGCATGTCAGCCAAGACAGCCCCACAACATCCAGAGACTTGAGGTACTCAGGGCGGATCTCATCCACCCCCGGTGCCTTGCCACCGAGGAGTTTCTTGACTACCTCTGTGACTTCAGCCCGGGTGATGGGCGAGTCCGCCTCTGAGCCCTCTGCCTCTGCTTCCTCAAAGGAAGACGTGACGGCAGGATTGAGGAGATCCTCAAAGTATTCCTTCCACCGCCCGATGATATCCCCGGTCGAGGTCAACAGCTGCCCCCCTCCACTGTAAACAGTGTTGATAGGGCACTGCTTCCCCCTCCTGAGGCGCCGGACGGTTTGCCAGAATCTCTTCGAGGCTGACCGATAGTCTTTCTCCATGGCCTCACCGAACTCCTCCCAGGCCCGAGTTTTTGCCTCCCCAACCACCCGGGCTGCAGTCCGCTTGGCCTGTCGGTACCTGTCATTTGCCTCGGGAGTCCCACAAGCCAACCAGGCCCGATAGGACTCCTTCTTCAGCTTGACGGCCTCCCTTACTTCCGGTGTCACCCAACCGGGTTCGGGGATTGCCGCCTCGGCAGGCACCGGAGACCTTACGGCCACAGCTCCGAGTGGCTGCGTTGACAATGGAGGACTCCCTCGGGATCTGGTGGAAGCTCTGCCGGAGGTGGAAGTTGAAGATCTCTCTGACAGGCGATTCGGCCAAACGTTCCCAACAAACCCTCACAGTACGTTTGGGTCTGCCGAGTCTGTCCAGCTTCCTCCCCCGCCATCGGTCCAACTCACCACCAGGTGGTGATCAGTTGACAGCTCCGCCCCTCTCTTCACCCGAGTGTCCAAGACATACGGCCGTAGGTCAGATGAAACAACTACAAAGTCGATCATCGACCTCCGGCCTAGGGTGTCCTGGTGCCATGTGCACTGATGGACACCCTTATGCTTGAACATGGTGTTCGTTATGGCCAAACTGTAACTAGCACAGAAGTCCAATAACAGAACACCACTCGGGTTCAGATCAGGAGGGCCGTTCCTCCCAATCACGCCCCTCCAGGTGTCACTGTCATTGCCCACGTGGGCGTTGAAGTCCCCCAGCAGAACGACGGAGTCCCCAGTCGGGGCTTTTTCCAGCACCCCTCCCAGAGTCTCCAAGAAGGCCGGGTACTCTACACTGCCATTTGGCCCATAGGCACAAACGACAGTGAGAGACCTACCCCCGACCCGAAGGCGCAGGGAAACGACCCTCTCGTTCACCGGGGTAAACTCCAACATATGGCGGCTGAGCTGGGGGGCTATAGGCAAACCCACAGAGGCAAGCTACCCTGCGGAGAAAGCTCATTTCGGCCGCCTGTATCCGGGATCTTGTCCTTTCGGTCATGACCCACAGCTCATGACCATAGGTGAGAGTAGGAACGTAGATTGACCGGTAAATCGAGAGCTTCGCCTTGCGGCTCAGCTCCTTCTTCACCACGACAGACCGGTACAGCGACTGCATTACTGCAGAGGCTGCACCGATTCGTCTGTCAATCTCCCGATCCATCCTTCCCTTGAACTTGAACTCCTCCACTTGAGGCAGGAACTCTCCACCCACCTGAAGTGGGCAAGCCACCCTTTTCCGACTGAGAACCATGGCCTCAGATTTGGAGGTGCTGATTCTCATCCCAGCCGCTTCACACTCGGCTGCAAACCGTCCCACTGCATGCTGAAGGTCCTGGTCTGATGGGGCCAGCACGATGACATCATCCGCAAAGAGCAGATATGAAATCGTGTGGTCCCCAAACCCGACGCCCTCCGGCCCCTGGCTGCGCCTAGAAATTCTGTCCATAAAAATTATGAACAGAACCGGATCTCATCCACCCTTGGAGCCCTGTCACCGAGGAGTTTCTGGTCTACCTCGGTGACTTCAGCCCGGGTGATGGACGAGTCCGCCTCCGAGCCCTCAGCCTCTGCTTCCTCAATGGAAGACGTGACGGCGGGATTGAGGAGATCCTCAAAGTATTCCTTCCACCACCCGATGATATCCTCGGTCGAGGTCAACAGCTGCCCCCCTCCACTGTAAACAGCGTTGGTAGGGCACTGCTTCCCCCTCCTGAGGCGCCGGACGGTTTGCCAGAATCTCTTCGAGGTCGACCAATAGTCCTTCTCCATGGCCTCACCGAACTCCTCCCGAACTCCTCCTGGGGGGCTATAAGCAAAACCACACCAGCCCGCCGCCTATCACCATGGGCAACTCCGGAGTGGTGATGAGTCCATCCTCTCTCAAGGAGTGTGGTTCCAGAGCCCAAGCTGTGCATAGAGGTGATCCCAACCACCTCTAGTCGGAATCTCTGAACCTCGCGCACAATCTCAGGCTCCTTCCCCGCCAGAGAAGTGACGTTCCATGTCCCCAGAGCTAGATTCCGCGTCCAGGGAACGGGTTGTCGAGGCCCCTGCCTTCGACTACCACCCGATCCACTTTGCATCGGCCCCTTACGGTCCCTCCAGCAGGTGGTGGGTCCAAGGGAGGGTGGCCCCACGTCGCTCCTTAAAGGCTGAGCCCGGCCGGACCCCATGGGGGGCCCGACCATCAGGCGCTTGCATACGATCCCCAACCCCGGGCCTGGCTCCAGGGTTGGGCCCCGGCTGCGCCATGCCGGGCGGTGTCACGGTCCTCCAATTACTTGTAATCATAAGGGTTTTTGAACCGCTCTTAGTCTGACCCGTCGCCTAGGACCTGTTTGCCTTGGGAGACCCTACCAGGGGCATATAGTCCCAGACAACATAGCTCCTAGGGTCTTTTGGGTACTTAAACCCCTCCACCACGGTAAGGTGGCAGTTCAAGGAGGGGAAATACAAGGACATTTTGTCATTTTAGAATATTGAATTCTACTTCTGAAGTAATTTTGGTGAAAGTAATACAGGAGTCATGTAACGTCTTACAATTCTGAGACAGTAATATTGTAATGTAAGGGATCACTTTTAAATAACAGTAACAAGTAATCTGTAAAGTATTACAGTCTGGAAGTAACTTGCACAACACTGGTATCTACTAATACACTTAGTTACAGAACCCGACGATGAACTGCTTCAGTTTTAAAACAGGACAGGAATAGCTAACAAAACTGTTAGAATGACCCTTTTCCCAAAAATCTACTAAAAGAGGTCAATGAAGAAGGGACACAAATCTTGGGTTAACTGTTCATTTGTGTCATACCCACAGTTGGTACCTTGGTGTGTTGCTAGATTTCAAATGTGTGTCGTACAGAATTCTTCAATGTAAGAAACCAATATTTTCAGTTTCACACAGGGAGAAACTTCTTCATGCTTTTATGACAGGGCAAATACGTCATTGGGTGGATCTCCTACAACCCTTTTTAATAAACACCACCGCAACTGTTTAGAAGGAAACATGACATTACTGGAATTTTGGAATCGATGTGGGAATGCTGTCCTACTGGTGAAAAGACAGAACGCTGCTGTTTCTGTGAACAGTACAATTGGCCCATATGGAATACAAATGAGTACTGGATGTTGAAGCATATGTGCTAATGGACTGAAACTAAATACTGTCTACTTTTCTTCTTTCTCTCTGCAGATGCAGCAGTTGTTTTATGAAAATTATGAACACAACAAGAAAGGTTTTATTCAAGAGCTGCACAGCAGCAAAATCCACAAAGCCATCACGCTTCACCCCAACAAGCATCCGGCCTATCAGTACCGGCTCCACAGCTACCTGCTAAGCCGCAAGATCTCTGAGCTGCGTCACCGCACCATTCAGCTGCACCGCGAGAGTGTCACCATGAGCCGCCTCGCCAACACTGAAGTTCAGTGGGAGGACCAGCTGCTGGGGGGGCCGCCATCCTACACACGCTACCGGCCCTCCGACCGTAGAGATGTCATCGAGTGGGAATTTTTGACAGGTCGGTACCTGTACACCACTGGTGAGAAGCAAATGCCCCGTCAGGGTCTCGGAATCCTGATCCGCACTGCGCTGGAAGACACTGTGCTTCAAATGATGGAAATGATCAATGAGAACTCCAAAGGTCGAGGACGAATCATTGACTTTAAGGAGATCCAGTATGGCTATAGGCGGGTAGATCCGCTTCATGGCGCTGAATACATCCTGGACCTTCTGTTGCTTTACAAGAAGCACAAAGGCAGGAAGGTGACGGTGCCGGTTCGGAGACATGCTTACCTACAACAGTCCTTCAGTCATCCTTTCCTCAGCGAGGTTGTGGAACTGAATGTAAGCGACCTAGAAGACGCCATCAACAGTGAATCTCATTCCCTATCCTTTCTCTCTAGTTCACTCAAGATCTTCGCTTCCTTCCAGATCTCAGAATCCACAAAAGAGATGCACAGGCCGAGTCAAAAAAAGGTCCACTTTCTTGTACCTCTCACTGGACGCTACGAAATATTTGTGCATTTTATGGAAAACTTTGAGCGAATCTGCCTCATCCCAAATCAACATGTCAAACTGATCGTAATCCTGTTTGATAATGATGCGAACCAGGATAAAGAGAGACACCTAGAACTGCTTAAGGAATACCACAACAAATATCCTAAAGCAGATCTGTCCTTCATTCCCATGACCGGAGACTTCTCTCGAGGTTTGGCTCTTGAAATGGGCTCTTCACCGCTGAAGAACAACTCACTGCTGTTCTTCTGTGATGTGGATCTGGTCTTCAATACTGACGCCCTGCAGAGATGTCGAGACAACACTATTGAAGGAAGTCAGGTGTACTTCCCTGTTGTTTTCAGTCAGTATGATCCCAAAGTCGTCTATTCTGGTGAACATCCGGATGAAAGCAACTTTATTTTTACAAAGAAGAGTGGATTCTGGCGAGATTATGGGTTTGGTATCAGCTGTATATTTAAAAGTGATCTTCTGAAATCCGGAGGCTTTGACACGTCAATACAAGGCTGGGGTTTGGAGGATGTGGATTTGTATACTAAAGTCATTCATTCTGGTTTGAAAGTGTTTCGCTCTCAAGAAGCAGGTATCGTTCATATTTATCACCCTGTCCACTGTGACTCACATTTAGAACCCAAGCAATACAAAATGTGCCTTGGCTCCAAAGCCAGCACGTACGCCTCTACAATAGAGTTGGCTGAAGTGTGGTTGTCGAAACATTTAGGTGTCGGCTATAACGGAACTTCATCCTGAACTCACTGTTTGTGTGTGCATGTTTGAAGATGCTATTTATAAAAACCAATCTCATGCAAACATGTAGATGTTTCTTCATAGAATCAAAAGAAAGAAAGGAACCATTCCGTTAGCTTTCTCATAAGTCTGTCAGGAATCTGTCACGACAGGGGGGTGAGATAGAATCCGGGGGGTGTTTTAGAGTGAGGAAGAACCCAGATACAGGCAGCAGTGCAAACAACAATGAATTTATTAACAATTAAACAAAAACCCACAAGGGGAAAACAGAAAACAATCAAGGAAGCAAGATAGAATAATAACTTTAAAATAAATACTTCCAGCAAAGGGGCAAAGCAAGAACAGAAACTGGATAAAGCAAGACTTACTAAATGTAGGGACTGGGTAGGGACATGACAGAAACAGCAACGAGCAACAATGCAAACAAGCAAAACTAACAAGCACAGGACAAGAGACACAAGGGCATTTTAAAGGGAGACCCTAACATGTGGCAGGTGTGAGTAATGAAACACTCAAGGAAAGCTAAACGAGATAAGAGAGGGCAGGAACAGAGACGAGACCGGAGAGAGATTGGAAGGCCATAGGCGCATAGGCGTTTCTCTCCACATAAATGTGTGGTACTGTCATGATCCTGCTTCAAGACTAGAAAAACCTGACAAGACGTGGCAGAACCATGACAGATTCTTCTTCCATTTCTTCTTCCGCCAATGTGTCTATGGGAGCCCATAGAACAATATGGTAAAAAGTTACACATATAGTGAACAGTCTGAAATGATCCCATGTCAAATTTGAAGCCTTTAACTCAAACCCTGTAGCACCACCAAAATTCCAAAGTTTCCACATACATCTTTGCCTATATATTTAGAGTCCAAAACCGATTTAAAGCTGTATTTGAGGTTTCGCCTTACGATTTGCCCAGTTAAGAGATGCTTTATAAACAATCATGAATAATTTCACAACCGATACTCACCAGACCACCATAGAAAACACCCATCCTAAGCTGGTTTACTGTATATCTGTAAACTGTATATACTGTATACAATGACATTTTTGACATCAAAAATGTCATTGTAAGAGGCCCAAATGTAAAAAAAAGTTTGATAAGGGCCTGTTTTAATGTTTTGTGAGTAATTATAATTTCTAAATGAAATGCTATATTTTTACCATATTTATACAATGATTTATGCGCAAAGTCTGAGGACACACTGAAAGCGTGGTACAGCTGTTTCTCTTTGCCATTTCATCTATTTCTGCATCCTCTAAAGCTGATTTATTACAAAGATCTGAGCTGACAGTCACTGTAAAGCTTTTGTGTACTGTATTTGGAACTACTCCTTAAAAAGATGACATCATCCACCAAATACTGTTTATAACCTCAGTAGTCCTCTTGTGTTTTTATATGTGATGAAAATTAAAGCTGTCACATTGCAATTATAATATTTTTATCCTTTTTAGTTTTGTGATATTAAGTAGAGGTTACTATTTCACATCATGTGTTTTTACTGTATGTGCTTTAAAGGTTCTGTGTGTAAGTTTCAGAGGCCACTATTGGCGATGTAGGAAATTGCAACCTACAGCTCCGCTACCCCCCTCCCCCTCCCATTAGAGAAACTACGGTTGCCGTCACAGGACAAAAGGGTTCCGTAAATGATAGCGGCCATTATCGGTGGTGTTGATAATTGCAATCTACGTCTCACAGGCGAACAACAGACTGAAGTTATGGACACAGGACAGAGATGTCATCGTCTGAGACAGCAGAGAGTAACCTTTGCAAGTCAAGTGACGAGGTTTATTTACAAAGAAAAGGGAGAGGAACGTATCCCCGGAGGACCTCATAAAGAGGATGTGGAAGCTACTTCTCTTGATGATCAGCTCATCTATTAGCTAAAGCTATCAAACAATCAGTTCACTTTTTAAGCGGAATTTAGACAAACTTACCGGTCCAGCAGAAAGCTGGCAACTTCGCCGTCGCTTAGCAAACCCGTTTCCTGCTTCAGTGTCCTCCACTTGGGAAAAGCCACGCTGATGTTTATTCTGGTTTTCTGCTGTTTTTTGTATCGACTTTTTGACGACACAGATTGACGCTCTGTCGGCTCTTGTGCAGAGCATATGTGGTCCGCCATTAGCGCAAATTTCACTTCTTACTGCAACAAAGAACCGTTTATATTTCTAATAAAAAACACGACAAGTAAATTTACATTTAGACATTTAGCAGACGCTATTATCAAAAGCGACTTACAAAGAGTTTAGGAGCAATAAGCGATAGTTCATACAGGAGCCATAATACATTAGATCTCAATACAAAGTTACTGGTTTTAACAAAAGCTAGACCACTACCTGTTGAGAGAAAGGGTTAGTGTTTTTTTTTTTTTTCATTTGTTTGTCAAGTATTCACAGAAGAGATGGTTTTAAGTAGTTTTTTAAATATTGTGAGAGATGTGGTTGAACGGACAGAGTTGGGAAGAATGTTTAACCAGGAAGGAGTTGTGAATGATATTGTTCTTCCTCTTCTTCTGCTAATCCTTTTAGGTAGTGGCTTTGCAAGCTGCCTCCAAAACACAGCCGAAGAAGAAGAACTAGTCCAGTGCATCCTTCTTTTACGAAACGGGCTCAGTTTGTCCGTGTAGTGCTACTATAGAAACATGGCTGTGCAATTTGATAAATTACATGTAAAGGTGTGCCCGCGGTGTATATACATAAAATGGTTTATTGTAAGATAATATAAACATTTCGCTTCATTTTGTAAGGTAATTCTTCACCACTCACAACATAGTTTTGTATTATATAAGTAGTGTTATCATATACTGCAGGGTTCCTCAAATCTTACCCTGGAGGGCCGGAGCACTGCAAAGTTTTGCTCCAGCCCTGATCAAACACACCTGAGCAAGCTGATCAAGTGGTTCAGTATCACTAGAAAATCACAGGTGTGCAAGTTTCATCAGGGTTGGAGCTAAACTCTGCAGTGCTCCGGCCCTCCAGGGTAAGATTTGAGGAACCCTGATATACTGTGTGTCAAAAATTTTGATTGATTTATGTACACCTGTCAAATTTTCTGTCCACCGGTCATTCAAACTGGAGTTTTATGGTATGACAGCCCTGATGACAGATATATTTTATGATTGTTTTGGGGGTATCCTCTGACCCCTACCCTTCCATCAGCGTGTCTAACTTCCTACACCCCCTTCACTCCTTCCTTATCAAAAAGATTTGTTTTCATCCTGTTTTGCTTTTACAGGATATTTGTGAATGAAGTTTGTAAGCTAGTGAGATAATATAAGTGTAGTATGTGTGTTTTTCCTCTAAGAGTGTTGTTTCCTTGCTTTGTGGTTTTTATCATGCTAATGAGTGAAATGAGGCTTGTTGTTTGAAATCTTCTGAAAGTGTGTCTACCCCTACTTTCCATCCAAGCGAGTAATTTCCCAGTCAATAAAAGTTTTTTTTATGATCTATCAGTCTTGTTTGACAGTTTATATTTTATAGCTGTGTTATTTTACCCCCTGTAGTTGTCGTCATCCTGCTGGCATGTCACCCTGATGTTCACACATTACAGTTTAAAACCAGATGGTTGTGTTCTTTAATTAGAGAGAGATAATGGTTATGTGTTGTTTCATCTAAGAGTTGGTTCCTGGTTTAAGATTTTTATCTGATAAATGATTAAAGTTTTTGGGTCACCATTTTTGTCATTGTGTCATAAACTATATCTTTTTGGTTAAATGACATGCCCTGCCATGTTCATTCTGGTCATGGAGGAATGGGGGATTGTTTTTTATTAGCACCGCTAAGGGGTGCGTTTCTGACAAATGGTATAGTCTTAAGACAATGAGCCAAAAAAAGGTTTGGATTTCCATCCTGACTGATTTTCTGGAGATGTCGTTGTGTCTTTGATCTGGTGTGACAGAAAATCTTTCATGTTTGTCTTTTCAACATCTTCATCTTCAATTGTCATAGTTCTACACTATTTTATTTATTAAATGTTAAGTTTCAGATGATATCCTAAGATCTTCAAGCAGGATGGTGCTATCCCCTATAGTTCTAATCATGGGTTAAAATACAATTGTTTGGCTCTCCTTTCAAATTTCAAGACCTATTATTGTATTCTTTAAAAAATGTAAAATAGTTCAATAACTTCTTGGCATCCTGTTGAGTAAAGATTGAGTCACAACAGTGGGGTTTTAAATATAGCTTCTTTTAAAAGAGTTGTAGGTAAGGATGTGTTTATGGTAATAGCTATTTGATTGTTAATGATAATCCTAAATCTATAATTTACCTTATTAGTAAATTTATTTATTTTTTATTAAGCTTGTGCAGAGGCAGCAGCTTTTGCCAAAGGGGAACTGGAATCCCCTGGTTGGGCCTGGGTTCTCCTGAGTTTTTTTCTCGCCACCGTTTGCATATTGTTTTGCACTATTTGCCTGGCCGGGGGGGGGCTGCTTTTGAATTCAGAAGTGAGACATAATTAATATTGCATATAAGAATTTATGTTTAATATTTGACCTGTGGTTCTCTCTCCTTTATCTCAAATGTGTGCGTTCACTGTGCGTGTGTGCGAGTGTGTTTGCGTGTGTGCGTCTATGTCAATGTGTGTAAGTATGTATGTGTATTGTGTGTGTGGAGTATTTGTATGTCTGTCTTTTGTGTTTTCACATTTTTCTTGTTTTTACAGGTATATGACTAGTAGTTTTTCTTGTATTCAATGTGTCTCATGTACAGCTGCTTTATAACAATGAGAATTGTAAAAAGCGCTAAATAAATAAAGTTGAGAGTTGATAGGTCCAAGGATTTTGAGGGGACTCAAACATCCCCACATCCACTTTTCACAGCTTAACTCATGAGACTCCATCAGTCTAAGACTATAGTTTCTTTTTCATTTCACCACACTTCATCGCAATTATTTCATGTTGTACATCAGGGGCCCGTTTCAGAAAGCAGGGTAAGTGCAAACTCAGAGTAAGTCAACCCCAGAAAACAGAATACTCAGGGGTTTTGGTTTCAGGACCCGAGGTATTTCAAACCCGCGACCGCGGGGTAAGTCAAGCCTATTTCAAGCTTGACTATTTCTATTATATCTTATACTCCGAGTGAGTAACCAGAGTAACATACTCCGTGAACCTAACCTGGTCGGGAGCAGGTTTTATTCCACAAACCCAGAGTTTGTTACAATCTCCACCCTTTTTCGAAGTGCGAGCAGTGTTGAAATTGCATACGCCATTTGTTTATTGATTCGTGTTCATAATCGCGCTCAATTTAGTCACACAGACCTTAAAATGGCATCTCCGTTTATTCACAAACCCATAGATGAGGAAGCTACATTGATTCTCAGAGAGTTATATTTATATCGGGAGAGAATTGTGAGGCCCCGTTTGGACGTTTTATCTTAACTTTTAAGGCCAGTTTAAGAAGTATATTTAACATTTCCCATTCAGGCATCCTACTAGCAAGAGCATTTTATTTCTTTAAACTTTCCTGAATGAATCATGTTATTGTATTTCATATTCAGCTGCTGCCAAGATCTTTTTATTGCAGAAGGATTGCACCTACATGAGAGCGAGAGAGAGAGAGAGAGAGAGAGAGAGCTAGAGAGAAAGCAGGAGAGAGAGAGAGTGAGAGAGTCAAATATAATTCCCATTTTTACGGTTTCAACAAAATAAATATAAAAGTGATTGACATGTAAACTTGCGCATTAATACTTGAAGTACTTTTCTCCCACGCCAACTCTCTTTTGCTGCTGCCGCTGTGTTGCTCTTTTTTCTAAATATCTGCTCATATTCACAGTACACTTGTAACAGTTCCTTCAATTCGATTGGCGAGAAATGAACAGAGTGCTTTTTGTCACGTGCCGTTGCCATGGTGAATCGTGCTATCTTCACTCAATTGATGATGGCTTTTCATCGCCATGCTGCACGTGCATAACCTAGAGTGAACTTACACAGGGTTGATTAAACTAACTCAAATCAGCTGTTCTGAAACTGAAAACTCAGAGTAGCGATTCTCTGAGTAAATCAACTCAGAGTTCACATTGTTTTATGGGCATATATTTGTAAGTGCTAAACAAATTATTCAATGTTTTTTAACGGTTCTCTTCAGATCTAAACTTTACACAAACAAAGTATAAGTTGAAATCAACGGGGCATGTTGTATATAATTGTCATCCTTTTCTTGTGTTGCATGCTTTTCACTGAATATAATTCCCTTTCTGACAGAAACCATCTGAACGTATTAAAAATAATAGCAAGAGAAGGCCACTCTACAAGTCTTTTAAGTACCACTGTATTTTCCTGTATTTTCATGTGTTAAATGCTTTTCCAGACAGATCTGACAGTTTGTGTTCTGGATTGTGCATGAAACGTGATTGTTACAATGTAGTTGCATTAAAGAATATCTTTTACGTGAAAAAATCTAGATTTAAAGTTCTAACTAACGTACAAATAAACTAAAAATGGCTTTTGCGTGCAGGAAAATAGGCAACTTATGCAGACAATGTGTCTTGTGAAACACTGTAAATGGGGTTTTAAATGTTTAAAAAACACATAGAGCTGCCGAGATAGATTTGCTAGGGTTTCTGCCTTTAGAAAGTCCTTCATTTTAAAAGATTGGATGTAACCTAGTTTTTAGCCTAGTTTTATCTGATTTAGTCAAATGTTTTTGTCTTTTTTTGTCTTAATTCACCTTCACCTTATGTACACAAATGGGAAGTCCATGGACACTACCCAATCCCAATCTTCATGTTACTTAAGGTAAAGATGGCTTTAGTCATATAGAGACACTAATAACATTGCAACAATATCTTTTTGTATGGTTTCAACATTTGCATTTAGGCATTTACACTTAAGTTTTTAGAAGTTGTTTTGTTTGTCACTGATTTGTAAATATTTACAAATGACAAATTTGATGTGATGTGTCAGTGACGTTTGTAAGCTTCATTACATGTTTTACCAAATCTAACAAATTAATCCGATGGTAGGCTAGGTAGGACGGTAAGGACAGTTTTTCCATATTCTGACATAATCTACAGAAAGTGATAATACAGACATGGTCAGGCTACAGATTTGTATTTTTTATGTAAAGTTTCTCATTTTAACTTTTTCATAATGTTTACATACATTTTTCAGCGTTGTTTTCTTACTTTACCACTTCTTAGTTATAATTACTTACATGTTTACCTCTTTATTTGATTGTTTAATTGTTCAGATAGCCTTTGTTATAAATTGTTATTTGCCTTTGTACAAAAAGCGAATTCTTACGTTAGACCTGTTCATTACTTCGAGTTCTTGTCCAATTGTCTTATTTTCCTCACTTATTTATCCAAAATATCTTGCTTTAATGTTGGTAAGATCAGCTGTTCTATGTTTTGTCATTGTTCGTGCCGTGTTTTAGGGTTGATGTAGGTTTGCTTTGATTTAATAAAATCAAAAAAAAAGTATTTACATCCAAAACCTTCATCTTAATGCCTCTATTTTATTACACATCTAGTATTTTAGCTATTGCGAATGTATGTTTTATTTTATAAATCGGCACCAATATTTGGCACAAAATATCCATGCAGTCCTTTACGATCTAAATATAAGATTTCTATTCTGTAGCTCAGTTGTATTTTACTAAAGAAAGCATCTTGATTTAAATTACATTTTCTTCGAAAGGAGGGAAGGAATGTTGTTTAAAGTGTCAATCATAAAACCTGTTTCCATGGAAAGTACATACTAACTTGATTGGTAACAAGATTTACGGCACAACCAGTGTTTGTGTGTGTCAACACAACACTTTTTACATTATCCATGAAAGTCTGATTATTTATTGTTTTATAGTCTGTATGTAGAAATAATCTGCCTTCTTTTCCTTTTAGTTGTCATTCTTTTTAGTACACATTTCAGGATAAACATAATTTCCTTTTGTATTATGTTTTCTAAAGCACTTGTGATTTTAACTAATTTACTTTCTGAAGAACTCGTTCATTAAGTATTGTTTTTCTTTGTGAATCAATTCTATGTAAAGCACTTTGAATTACCTTTGTGTATGAATTTTGTTATATAAATAAACGTTGCCTTGCAATGCCCAACCGTGAGAGAATCGTTGATGGCAGAAAAAAAGTATAGACGGAAATGCAAAACAGAGATAAACATTTAGTAGAGTATGAATCAAGAATTCCTCATAAACGAGACGTAAACAAGAATTGAATGCATTTTTTATCCTCCAGTGTGAAATTAGTAAGAATTGAAATAATTAAATGTTTGTGAAAATAGTGCCAAATTGTAAAATCTGAAGACAAGAGCTATTGTTACAACTGCAGAAGACTACCAAAAGAGAAACAAATGTTTGGAATTGACTAACTACTAAGACGTACTACTTAAAAGTAAGTGTAGCACATGTGGTATGGAAGGATAGTAACATTTCTAAGTATTGCTTTAAAACAAACTTTTAGTGTATGTAATACATCTCAATAAAATGGAAGGAAGGAGTCGGGAAGCGGAAGACATTTTAAACATTTAATAAATTAATATAACAGCCGGCGGCCCCTCACGGACGACCGCCGGCGAACAAAACATAAATACAAACATAACACATGTTCAGGCCCGGTCCTCTCTCTTCGACGGTCCGGTCGCTCGTTCCTTTTATATGCTCCCAATCTCCTACGTGATTCGAGCCCGGTGTGCGCACAGCTGGCGCCAATTCACAATTACTCACCGGACTCGAACCGCGGTCTCGCCCCGCCTACTCTACTACAGTGTATTTTTAAGATTGGGACATTAACAAATGAATCAACAGATGAAAAAACACACACAAAACCAGAACTTACAATGCCACCAAGGAGCAAAACAACAAACATATAGCTGTAAAATCTTTTATCTCACCAGTGCTTGTCAGCAACTCATTGACACTTCACAAATCAGTGTCACTGTTCAATATGTAGGTGATTGTTCAACGGTACAATAAACATTATTATTAAATGTTTTTAATATGGATGAGCTTGAGCTAAAATTGTATGATTTTGGATAGGTGGGGTCAATGTTGTCTGTAAAAATCTAAATTAGTTTTTGCTTGGTCAATGAAACAGCAATATTATGATCTAATTAGATCTTTTCAGGAATTAATTTACAGTTGACCAATCCTGAATCTGAACAGCGGCATGGAAAATGCACATTGCATTGGAAGATAGTTACCTTTGAACAGTTTCTGGCTTTAGAACCAATACATATATTTCCTTTATTTGCTATTAAAATTGCCATGGATAATGTAAAAAGTGTTGTGTTGACTAACACAAACACTGGTTGTGCCGTAAATCTTGTTACCAATCAAGATAAAACTAAAACGCCAATGGGCTTTGGCGAATGGCCCGTCCACGCCAATCTCCGCCCCGTACATACGGGTATAAAAGGAAGATGGCGGCGGTCATTGATCACCCTTTGTGCTGAGGAACCTGAGATGCTCCTTGCAGCGGATCGGCAAAGTATTGTGGCATGAAGACACTACGTATCGTATAGACGTAACCGAGACGTTCCCCTTCAGTCGGTTTCTCGACGTTGTGTTGAGAGACAGACTGGGGACATATCTACACACGCCACATCGCTGAGCCGTATTACGACCTCAAAGTGAGCAAAACTGACTAGCCTGGCAAGTCACAAGTGAGCGGTGCAGCGAAACGTAACCTTCCAGTGGAATAGTAGTGGACATATTGCGAAGCCTGTACTGACAGTCATCTTGGACAGGGCATTCGCCTTGTAAGTGAGGCAACGTCCGGAGCCGTCCCACTGGGGGAACACTGCTCTCCTCTTGGAGAGTGTGTTACGGAGACCACATCCTGCCACACGGGAGGTGACATGTGGAGATACTGATATGGTCTCCCGAGGGGAGTGCCACCGGAGGGGAGGTCACAGATTCGCCAACAGGGGAATCAGGAGTGAGAAAATCAAAACACGGGACTACCTAACGGGGGAGTATATAGTCCTAGTATAGTAGGCCACCTGAGTAGGGGCGAGTCTGCCAGTACTGGACTTGGTTCCAACAGACCGCTCCACCCGGTCCGTTACCATTTGCCTAGTGATGGATGGAATGCCTATACTTTACCCAATGGGGGAGAAAGTAGAGAGGCAAGGAATAGCGCACTGTACTTACCTGGGGAGGTAAGAAGTCACTTTTGCAGGCGTAAGCCCAGGCCAGATGCCTGGCCTACATGGTAGGGTGCAAAACATTGGCTGACACTGTTTCCACTCGGAGGTTGTAGAACCTCGTGAAGGTGCTGTCAACCCGCAGCTTGACATATGTCTGCCAGAGAGGCGCCTTGGGCCAGTGCCCACGAGGAGGCCATACTCCGCGTGGAGTGGGCTCTCACTGCAAGCGGGCACGAATATCTTGGGATCGGTATGCCAAGAAAATGGCTTCCACGATCCAGTGCGCCAGTCTCTGTTTGGAGACAGCCCTCCCCTTGTGCTGTCTCCAAAACAGACAAAGAGCTGCTCAGAACTTCTGAGGTCCTGCGTGCGGTCCAAGTAGAGGCGCAGTGCGCGTACTGGACACAGTACGTGTCAGGACACACTCACCTTCGTAATCATACTTTAGATTTAATACTATTTTATGGTATACATGTGGACGATGTTAAAACCCTTCAGCAGGTTGAAGACATTTCGGATCATTATCTGATATGTTTGCTTCACTGGCCTACGGCTGCAAATCAAACTCCTTGTTACAAATATGGTAGAACGATTACTTCAACTACCAAAGATGCGTTTCTCGACAATCTGCCTGAATTCTCTCAATTCTCTAGCAAGAGAAAAAACGTTGAAGATCTTGACATTACTATCGAAAATTTTAACTCCACCTTCTCGGAAACATTAGACACAGTTGCTCCTCTGCGTTTAAAGAAGATTAAAAATGGCAGCCCAACACCGTGGTAGATTGAACACACTCAGACTCTAAAGAAAGCGTCCCGTAAAATGGAGCGCAACTTTAAGAAAACTAAATTAGAGGTATTTCGTACGGCATGGAACGATAGCACTCGAAAATACAGGAATGCCATAAAAACGTCTAGATCCGCCTACTTTTCATCAATAATAGAAGAAAACCATCACAACCCTAGGTTTGTATTTAACACCATGGCTAAATTAATAAAAAATAAGTCGTCAGCGACTCTAGATTCTGATTATCACCATAACAGTGATGAATTTATGAACTACTTCACTAGTAAAATCCAAGATATTAGAGATAAAATTATAACAATGCAACCAGAAGTGAAACCCGCTGAACAAACTAACTACAGCACCCCTAAGGAGAAATTGCAATTATTTTCTAACGTAGATCACGATGAACTGTCTAAAATCATTAGATCATCTAAATCAACAACATGCATGCTAGACCCCATACCTAAAAAACCACTGAAAGAAATGCTCCCAGAAATTATAGATCCTCTTCTTAGTATTATTAACTCCTCTCTGACATTATAAGGCCCCTTGTCAAAAAACCCAAACTCGACCCAAGAGAACTAGGGAATTACAGGCCTATATCGAATTTACCTTTTATATCTAAAGTTCTTGAAAAAGTAGTTTCAACTCAGTTATGCTCCTTCCTCCAAAGGAATGACATTAATCCGGACCCAGTCTGGATTTCGAGCATGGCACAGTACAGAGACTGCTTTGATCAGAGTTACAAATGATCTGCTTTAAGCGTCTGACCATGGCTGTATTTCGTTATTGGTGCTGCTAGACCGTAGTGCTGCATTTGACACCATTGGCCACAGCATACTCCTACACAGACCCGAAAAGTACCTCAGCATTAATGGAATAGCATTGAAATGGTTTAAGTCTGTTTTCAATTTGTAGCAATAAATAATGAGGTGTCCCGCAAATCGCAAGTCCAGTACAGTGTACCACAGGGCTTAGTCTTAGGGCCTCTGCTCTTCGCATTATGTATGTGTGGGGCGTAAGACACGAGACAGTCACGAAAGTGGGTGAATTCAAACCCCAGAGGGTGATTTATTCTGCACACAAGTGAAACCACAGGCCTTAAAGAAACAATACTCCGGGCCGGCTTCTCTCACTCGTTTCCCGGAAGTCCAGAAGTCCAGGTTCCAGAATGGCCTTTGGTATCTGTTGAGGTCCAGGTATACCCAAGGTAGTTCTCCAAGTGGTAGTATCCGCCGACCATCAGGCATCAGAATCTTCAAATAGACAAGAAAGAGATAACACATCAGCGTGGGAATAAGCTGGGAGTGGAAACTCACTGTTTCTCCTGGCTGCTGGCTTTTTATCCCCGCTGGTGATTGTCTCAGGTGCTGACGATCGGCTGATCTCCTTGGTAACCATGGTGACGCTGATTGAGTGCGGATCTCCTTGGTAACCATGGTGACGCTGATTGAGTGCGGATCAACTCGCCACACTCCCCCCCCAAGCGTCAACCTGGTGTAAAGAAATCTTTTCCTTGCTATGTAGGGTGTTGGAATAGGAGGAGGGGGGGTCGTGACCTTGACCGAGTTGTCCAACCTGACCACATCCTCGACAGACCGTCCGCGTTGCCATGGGAGACCCCGGCCCGATGTTCCACTTTAAAATGGAAGTCCTGGAGCGCTAGGAACCACCTCGTCACCCGTGCGTTAGTTTCCTTGGCTTTGGACATCCACTGCAGTGGAGCATGATCGTTGACCAGAGAGAAACTACGTCCAAGAAGGTAGTACCTGAGCTCCAGGACTGCCCATTTAATGGCCAGGTCCTCTTTCTCCACGGCGGCATAGCGGGTTTCTGCCGGGGACAGCTTTCGGCTGATGAACACCACTGGGTGTTCTTCTCCATCTTTGACCTGGGAGAGAACTGCCCCCAGGCCGGTGTCCGACGCGTTGGTCTGTAGGATGAAGGGACAACGGAAGTCTGATGCGTGTAGCACCGTGGCAGACGTGAGGTGCTCCTTCAACATCTGAAACGCCTTCTCTGTCTATGGACTCCACTTCAGCTTCTCCGGTTGCCCCTCCTTGGTCAGGTCGGTCAAGGGGCTGGCTAAGGAGGAGAAATTCGGGATGAGCATCTGTAGTATCCCGCTAGTCCCAAGAAGGCACCTGGGTCTTGTTGGTGGGCCTCGGGGCCTTCCGGACGGCCTCAACCTTCTTTGCTAGGGCATGGATTAGTCCTCGCCCGACCCGGAACCCCAGGTACTGTGCCTCCGCGAGTCCCAGATGACATTTCCTGGGATTCGCAGTCAACCCCGCTCGTCTCAGCTCAAGCAGCACTCTCTGTAACCGGTCAAGATGTTCCTCCCAACTGTGAATTACGACGTTGTCAATATAAGCTGCTGCATACTCCTGATGAGGTCGAAGGATGATATCCATCATCTTCTGGAATGTCGCTGGCGCTTCGTGAAGCCCGAATGGGAGGACGCGGTATTGCCAGTGTCCCGAGGGTGTACTAAAGGCCGTTTTCTCCCTATCCTTCCGAGACAGCGGAACTTGCCAGTACCCTTTTGTCAGGTCCAGAGTGGATATGAAGCGAGCCTTTCCCAGGCGATCTAGAAGTTCATCTACCCTGGGCATGAGGTACCCGTCTATTGTTGAGACGTCGTTCAGCTTCCGGAAGTCATTGCAAAAACGGAGAGTGCCGTCAGGTTTTGAGACCATGACGATGATGGCTAGACCATGGGCTGCGGGATGGCTCGATGACCTGGAGCTGCTTCATTCTATTAATCTCCTCCTCTATTGCCAACCGGCGAGCCTCCGGGACCTGGTAGGGGCGCTACCTAACCACAACTCCGGGGGACGTACGGATCTCATGCTGGGTAACCTTGGTAAGTCCTGGTCTTTCGCAGAACACATCCTCGAACTGACGGACCAGGGTTGTGAGATTGGACTTTTGTATGGGGGAGAGTTGCTCTCCCATCTGTACGACTGGTGCCTCCTTTTCCGCGAAAGCAGCCGTCTGGGTTGGGGTTGCCACCCACTTCTTCAACAGATTAATGTGATAAAGTTGATCTTCTTTTGGCCTTCCCGGCTGACGAATACGGTAATTGACTGGTCCCACTCTCTCCAGCACCGTGTATGGCCCCTTCCATACGGCCAGGAATTTGGAAGCTGTAGACGGCATGAGCACCAGTACTCGTTCCCCTGATGTGAAAGCTCTGGGTTGTGCGGAGCGGTCATATAGGCGGCTTTGGGCGCGCTGGGCTTCGGCCAAATGCTCCCTTACCAGGGGCATTACTCGGTCGATCCGGCTCCTCATCTGCTGTACATGCTCTATGACACTGCGATAAGGTGCCATTTGTTGTTCCCAGGCCTCCCGGGCAACATCCAGCAGGCCTTGGGGTTGTCTCCCAAACAGTAACTCAAGCGGGGTGAAGCCCGTGGAGGCCTTGGGCATCTCGCGGATGCCAAAGAGCACATAGGGTAGCATCAGATCCCAATCGCGCCCATCCTCTGCCACCACCCGACGGAGCATGCTCTTTAACGTCTGGTTAAAACGTTCTTGTGGCAAGGGGGGCGTGGCTTAACACGGTCTGCGGAGAGAGGGCGTGTCGGGAGAATGACGGTGAGTAAGCAGATCAACGCTACAGTGAAATCACCTGCTTCTCGTTCTAGTAATTGGCGAGGAGACGCATTTAAGGCACGAAGGAGGAAGAGAGAATGGAGAGAGAGACGGCTGAGAAACTCACAGACGGAGAAGCCTCGAGGAGTGGACTCCAGGATTACATGAAAAGGATCTTACTCTACGAGAGAGGAATATATGAAGTGAACATTTGAAACCCGGAAGTTGAATACCCGGAAGTGGACTATAAAATAAAAGTATCTCTTGTTTCTCAGCCACGCCGACCCCGCCTCCTTTCTTCCTTCATTATTGAACCTTGTTACACTGGTGCCGAAACCCGGGAAGAAAGGAAGGAGCCGCCACCATGTCTACCCCGCCAGGATCACCTTTTGCTGAAGTCATCTCGTCACTCGCTGGTCTCCATCAAGAGCATCATCAGGCCCTGTTGGGTCTGCGAGAAGATCAGGAGAGACGTTTCCAGGCTCTCATCCAGACCCAACGGGAGGACCGCGAGTCATTCCGGAGCTGGTTGAGCCAGGAGAGAGGCTCTTCTCCATCGGCTGTATTCCCTTCGGTGCCGCTCCATAAGATGGGAGCCCAGGACGAGCCGCAAGCCTTCTTGGACTTGTTCGAGAGGTCCGCGGAGCTATCCGGATGGCAGCAGGACGCTTGGGCAGCCCGCCTTATTCCACTTCTGTCTGGAGAAGCCCAGATGGCTGCCCAACAACTCCCGGTGGCGAATCTGCTCCAATACGCGGACCTCAAGAAGGCAATCCTCCAGAGGGTGGGCCGGAGTCCTGAGCAGCACCGACAGCGGTTCCGAGCCCTAGAGTTCGGGGAGCAGTCCCAGCCTTTTGCCTTCGCTCACCAGCTCCGGGATGCCTGCCGCAGATGGCTGATGGCCGGGGCCACTACCGTCGATACCATCGTCGACCAGGTGACGCTGGAGCAGTTCGTGGCGCGGTTGCCTAAGAAAACTGCCCAGTGGGTCCAGTGTCACCGCCCGACGACGCTGGCCCAGGCCATCCAGCTGGCGGAGGACCAATTGGTGGCGTGCCCTGGGGTCGGCGCGACCCCATCATCTCAATTCTCTCTTCCTCCTTCGTGCCTTAAATGCGTCTCCTCGCCAATTACTAGAACGAGAAGCAGGTGATTTCACTATAGCGTTGATCTGCTTACTCACCGTCATTCTCCCGACACGCCCTCTCTCCGCAGACCGTGTTAAGCCACGCCCCCCTTGCCACAGTTCTACTAGCCCATCTGTTTGGGGGTGGTATATGGACGTCCGGAGTTGCTTTACCTTAAGGAGGCGGCAGAGGTCCTTCACATCTTCGTCTAGCCCTGGCCAGTGGAATCGGTCCCTAATGAGCTGAGCGGTATTGGCCGGACCTAGGTGACCTGCCAAAGGATGGGTATGGGCCAGTTCCAGTATGGGGTTCACCTTAGATTTTGGGACTACCAGTAACTGCTTTTCCTCCCCACTCCTTTGTGCGACACAGTAGAGCAGCCCATTCTGTACCGTGAAGTATGGGAGTGGGTGTGGTGGGTTCTGTCGAATTTCTCCGTCTACCACTTGGACCTGGGACCAGCAGTGTCTTAAACGGTCGTCCTCTCTTTGTTCTCGGCCGAATGACCCTCCTGTATTTACCTGGTGGTACAAATTGGAGAACAAGTTATTCACACGATTCTCGGACTCACCCTCCCGCTCGCTCTCGGTGGCTAGCATCAAGACCCGTCTTGGTTGTTCCTTGGACGTCCCCGTACGGCGTTGGCTTCTTCTCGGCGTGTTCTTTGCATGGACTGCTTGGGTCAAGAGCTTTTCAAATCCTGGCCAGTCTCTTCCAAGCAACACTGGAACGGGTAAATCCTGGATTATTCCGACCTCCAGGGGCCAGGAGCCGGCCCGGCTGCTATAGTCACCCATCGGGCAGGAACGCTGCTCTCCAATCCTGCTTTCTGCGCCTCTGTCCATGTCTCACCACCCCCGATCATGACAGGTATGTGTACATTCAAATGCTCAGATAAATAGAAAGGCGCTAGCCCATTTAAGATCTTAAAAACAAATAGAAAGATCTTAAATCAATCCTGAAACGAACAGGAAGTCAGTGTGGTGAAGCTAACACTGGGCTAATGTGCTCATACTTTTTAGTCCCAGTCAAAAGTGAAGCTGCTGCATTTTGGACTAACTGTATACACTGAAGAGATGACTGATCCGCACCAACATATGAAGAGTTACAATAGTCTAGCCTTGATGTTAGCATGAATTACACTTTCAAACTCCTTATGCGGATATGTAAGGGTTGACTTTAGCAAAGAGTCTCAAATGAAAGAAACTGGCTTTTACAACTGAACTAATCGTTTTTTTTTTTCAAATTTAAGAGCACAAAGGCCGCAGTCAAACCCAAAAGAACTGAATAGCAGAGTAACAAGGTTCACAGTTAAAAGAAGAAAAAAGCTAAATTCATCTAAACATTATTGAAGTTGATTATGAACAACTCTTTCCAAGACTTTCGATAGAAAGGGGAGCTTAGATATAGGTCTAAAATTAGACAAAATTGTAGAAATCCAAGTTGTTCTTTTTCGAAAGTGGTTGCACAATGGCATGATTAAAAGCAGCTGGTACAAACCCTGAGCTAAGGTAGTATTAATCAAAAACACAAAGCTAGACCCAACTGTGTCAAAGACATCTTTAACCAAGTGTACAGGACTACTGTCAAGAGGGTGGCTTGCAGGACGTAGCTGTTTGACTATGTCGGAAAGATATGAGAATGTGACTGGCTCAAACTGCTGAAAGACAGCTCAGCAAAAGGAGAAATCAGAAGAATCACCAATTACTGTGACGGGTGGAAAACTAAGACCAGCGATTCTGTCCAAAAAATATTTCAGAAAGTTTTCACATAATATTGAAGATGTCAACAGATTCTGAATCCTGAGGATTAAAAAGGGAGTTCAAAATATTAAAAAGAACCTGAGGCCGTTGGCTATTACTTTGTACAAAAGTCAGTGAAAAACATAGTTTTAGCAGATTTAACTGCTCTCTAGGGATGGGAATTGATAAGAATTTAACGATTCCGATTCCATTATCGATATTGCTTATCGATACGATTCCTTATAGATTCTCTTATCGATTCTCATTGGGTGAGGGAATAAGTACAAATTTGTTTGTTTGAGTTAACTCGCTTTAATATCAAATTATGTGTATCAACCTCAGAACAAACCTAAAATAAGGCCACAAAGTAAAGTCCAGGGACCTTAAGAGTTTTTTACATTCATCATTGGTCCAGACAAAAAATAAAACCATTTAAGTGCCCTAAAAACACAGACTAAACAGTCAAGGAAGAGCTTGTGCCTTTGGGAATATTCTACCTGAAACAAAATTCAACTCAACTGAAATACAAAATAAAAAAAGTCTTCTGTAAGACCACAACTATCAACTTAGGCAAATTAACAATTTTTGTGCAGAAAAATTGTCATGTTTGCCCTCTCAGGAAGGATACAAGATCTTTCTTGAGTTAGGGTGTCTCCAGCAGTGGAGAACACCCTTTCAGAAGGGGTGGAGGAAGCTTGGACACAGAGATACTTCTGAGCTAGAGCTGACAACACTGGCAATGTGTCACTCTGGAGATTATTATCCATATAGTAAAAGTTTACACAATGAAATGGCGCTCACATCAACTAAATAGAGAAGTTACCTTCGGCATTAATAGCAGATGACGTCTCGTTAGCTCCGCTGCTGCTTGACTCACTTGTTGTTGCTCTGTCGCTAAGTAGTAGTGTATCAAACACGCAACAGTCCTGCAAATGAATTGCGTGCTGTGTGGCCAAATGTTTCTGCATATTGGAGGTAGTTCCTCCCTTTGCCGAAATTAAATTTTTACAGTTGTTGCAAATGATCGCATTGGCGTCTTTTCTAGTGAAATATAACCACGCTTTAGATCGCTTCTGCCTTGATGACATGTTTGTTGCGTAACTGAAACAACGCAGCGCGTGTGTTACTTCATGATGATGACACATTTGCAACGAGCGGAATTGTTGAGCAGGTACACTAACGGTTGCAAGGAATCGATTCATGGCCACCGGTTCTAAAGAAGGACCGGTTCTCGATTCCCATCCCTACTGCTCTCTGGTATTTACATAATGCAAACTCCATCATTTCGAACAAAATAGTTAATTGATCCTAATTTCTCTCAGCTGCTCTGCAGGCACGTCTGAGAGAGCGGGTGGAATCATTCAACCAGGGTCATGACAAAACTTTAGAAAATTCTTTCCTCAGTGAGTCCAAAATCTCAGTACAAATACAGTCAAATAAAACAATGAATTCTTCTACACCAACATCACAGTCATCAAGATTGTCAAAAAATATGTCTTTAAAAGTACAAAAAACTGTGCAGCAGTGGAAGGGTTAATAGCCCACACACTGCGTGAAGAAGCATGGTAGAAAACGTCATGTTTACAGATGTAACCTCTGTTCCCTGATGGGGAACACTGATTCCACAACTCAGTGGGTCTTCCCGGTGGGAAGTGCAAAAGGACAAGAAGAGGCACCACTTGTAGGCATAGAGGCGCCTGGTAGTGGGAACCCTGGCCTGAGAAATGGTGTCCCTGACCCCTGGGGGCAGGTTACTCAGGATCTCCACGTCCAATCCAGGAGTTAGATGTGGAGTTTTCAGAGGTCTGGCACCGGGTGCAAAATCGTGTCCTTCCCCTGAGAAAGCAGAGATATTGGCCAGTAGGGTTGCAGTTGTTAGACGCCTCAGCTCTGCAAACCAAGTATGGTTGGGCCAATAGGCCGCAACTAGCAGCACTTGATAACCCTCTTCCCTGACCTTGCACAGTACCTGTGCATTGAGGCTCCTGGGAACGATGAAGTTGGGGTTGTAAAACCCCGAGAACATCTCGGACCAAGGAAAGGTTCAATTGCACCTTTTGCCAGACGGGTGGCAACCTGGGCCCGAAGTACGGGAGAACTGGCGAACTGGATCGCGTAGCCGAGACAGATCGTCCACACTGGCCAACTAGACGTCTCAGGAGCTGTAACCAGGCCCCGAGACACTGTAAGAGGGGCTAAGGGAACAACCTGGGAACAACAAAATCGATTCCGTTGGGGGCGGTTCAACGCTGGCGGAACGGCTGCTTCGCCATGGGCAGTGCCCCAATTCTGCAGTGTTAGCTGCCAGTGCACTCCGCTGGCCGACGCAGTGTTGCATGGAGAGTGCTGATGTGTCAAGGTCGGTCAGAAGACGAGGAACCAATTGCGGTAATAGAATGTTTATTTGAGGTTAAACACAAAATAGACAGGTGGAATAATGGTAGCCAGTGAAGCAGGCGGGGTTTCCGCTAGAGTTGGTTGGCTGCGAGGCCAACTGGGGAAGACCCCAGTGTACGGCAACGTCAACCACGTTGAGGAAGCGTGGAACCCCTCTGCAGGAGGCGTGAAGATTCTCCGGGGGAACCCACTGGCACAGAGATAAGACCACAGAAGAACGAGACCCGGCAAAACTGGTGTGATAGACACTCCTGGAGTCCGGACAACACTGGAGTGAGAATCCCAGGGTGAAACTTGGGACCTTGGTAGGCAGCTCTTCCTCGTGAGGCTGGTCGAGGGTGGTGAGGGTCTGTCTGGTGAAACGGTCACAAGAGTTACCAAATAGAGGGCAAAAAATTGTGATAGCAAGGTGTACTACCCGAGCTGAGATTTTACCAATGTCTAGGAAAACGAAGGGAATCCCAGGACACAATCAACAGGACAGTCAATAAAAACAAGACTACGAATAGGCTAGACAGATTCAATCAGGAGTAATCCACTTGACAAGACTGGGTTTGATAAACACAGGACGGTACTGTGACCTTAGTCAACGATAGGACGAGGGAATAATGAGAAGTGATGGTGTTTATAAAGGGGTAGGTGAAATAGAAACCAGGTGTGGGTAGTGAGGTAAATGATGAGGTAATGAGAGCGCCAGGTGACAACAATTAGACGCAGACAGCGAACAGGTGGCGCCAAGACACGAACTCCACGTGTTCAAACACTCACACACGGACAAAAACAAACATGATGGAGATTAACCTCGGAACCCAACATGATGGGTGCGGATTTGGCATGACGAGACGTTGACTGGAGGCTACGTCATGTTGTGATCGCCAAGGGAGAGAGGAAGCACTTTTTGTGACAAAGTGGGTTCTGAGAAGGGTGTTGCACGGGGCAGAACGGCGATGTTGTGGCTGGAGCCGTGCCCGATGTCCTGGATCTCCCTGGGCGGACTCGATGAGGTCCTCCGGATGCTTCTCTGTCCTCGGGGGGGGGGGGGCGCCTGAGGAGGGGGCACCGGAGCCGAGGTTGGAGGTGCAGAAGACTTGGGCTGTTGGAAAGAAGATGCCGCTCTGAAGCTAGACGACCTCGTGGTGGCCTGGTTGCCATAGAGCAGGATTTGCTTAATCGCCTCCGTCTACTTCTTTACCTTCGAGAACTGCTGTGAGAAATACTGCCAAACAGCCCACCTTGCGAGAAAGGAGCGTCATGAAAGCATCCTTCAACTAGCGGTTTACTGAGAATACACCTTGAAATGTACTTGCAAATGTACTACAGGGATTGATCTGGTTAACTATCAGTATATCTGCAAGAAAAATTAATTAATAGTTTACTGAGATTTAACTTTAAAGTGTACTTATATAAGGGACATATGTGCTACAAGTTATGAACTAGTAAACTACCAGTACACCTAAAAAACTTACAAGTATATTTGCAGAATAAAAACTACTTTACAAAATAGTTTAGTTTAATGGGAGATAATTTCAAAGTGTACTTAGGCTAAATGTGCTAAAAGTATTGAACTAGTAAACTATCAGTATACCAACAAGATAACTTTGAGTATAGTTGTAGTACAAATAAAAAGTTATTTGTAAACTACTGTTAGACTTAAAGTACACTTAAAAGTACACTTTTATCAACTAAAAGTGGGTCAATTTACACTTTCAAGTATACTCCCAGTCCATTGAGAAAACTATATTACTACACAAAGTATACTTAGAAAACTTCTTTTTGGTTTGAGGTGGTAAGGTTTCACACAGACTTTGATCACACTGAATAATCCCAACTCGGACTCAATTGGTCTATAGGCCACAGTTCCTTAATGTGCGGCTGTTTAGTGATATTAAGTGAACAATGGTTCACATCTTCAACCTCATTGTGTGACTGAATTCAACATAACTCAAGGTGTATTTCCATTACAATCTTTATTTACATGCTTTTATAATTTATAACAGGTTTCACTTGATCCATAACACTGCAACATAATCATATACAATAAGAACCCCTTCTTTTGATGGAAATGAAATGCTATATGTTGTCATAATAGACAGTGATCATGAAGAAGCTCTAAACGCTTCTCGGCTGTATCATGTTTTCTGAAGAAAGAAGATGACATGTGACATGGTGTATTACAGGTATTCAAACACTGAGGACAGAAGGAACAGAGACAAACAATCTGTGTTCCTAAATTATAGTTGTGTGATGTTTTTGTCATTTATGCAGCCTGTATTTATTCTAATAGGCAGCCGGCAGTGCAGTTAGTTCAACATCAATCTGAAACCTTACGACTGTCTTAATCGTCAAAAACCCTCTTTACACCCTTAACAACACCTTGGACAACTTTTTCTGGTGCCTTGAAAACCTCACTAGTTCCTCCGACCACGGCGCCAGTCACTGGAGACGCCAACAGAACAAAAGTAGCCCCGAGCGCTTCAGTTGGAGAGCCAACACTCATCATTTTACCGCCGGCCTCTACGGTGCTGTAAACCGCTCCTTTCACGATCCCTAAGGGAACATCCACAACAGCTCTGGTCACACCAAGCGCACACTCGGTCACACCAAGCACAGCCGAACCCACTATATTAAAGATGTCCATGCCGTCTCGGTTTTATGTGCCTTCGGATTCCTGCAAGCAGAATATAGACAGCATGTGTTTATTGTGAAGAACATTTCCTGCAGTCATGGAAAGCCTGGAACAATCAGGAATAGAGTATAAATGATTCTATTCTGCTAAGGTAAAATTAATTGTGAGAGCAAGCTCAGTAAAAATCCAGTAATCCTGATTTATGCAGCGAATGAAAACTTTAAACCAGCGAGGATGCATTCAATTAATCAACAATACAGTTAAAACATTTGTAATGTTCCAAATTATTTCTTCTTCATGTGATCATGGGACGCTGAAGACCAACGAAATGATTCTGACTATTATATATTTTCAAGTATATTCATAGAAAACAGTTTAAATTGTAATAATACTTCACAATATTTAGTTGTTGTCCGACTAAAATCAAACAGTGGAAGTTGCAAAACCCCAGTAAACAGAAAGTGATGCTGTAAGTAAAGCTTGTTATTCATTTATTTCTGAGAAGACATCTACTGTACTTCTATATTTCTACTGTAATCTGGGAATGAACTTCTCATCGTTTTTAATAAGAAATGTTGTAATGTGAGGGGATAACCTTTGGTCTATATTTATTTATTTTCACTTTCATAGGCTTTCCTGTAAACTATAAGGTGATTTATGCATTTTTCTTTCTCCCAGATTTAAAGTTTTAATGAAGGAATCCTAGTTCCATGTGCCTTATTGTGTATTGTTCTTTAGTCCTGCCAATACAGTAGGATATTGTGAACAAAAGCTTTGTTTTTACAGAGTCCTAAACTGTTTCCCAAATTCGCTAGCATAGGCTTAAATGAAATTGTCACTTTTTATTTATTTATTTATTTTGTTGTTTTTGTGCCTTTTTGCAGTTCATTTCTGCTAATTATGCAGCCAGTTTGCATCTGATTCTATAATTCTCTAAAGTTTTTTGCTGTAAGTGTTTATTTATAGTTTGTGGACTATTGCCTAATGTCTTTAGACCACAACTTCAAAATGTGCGGCTGTTTAGTGATACTAAGTGAAAACATCTTTAACCTCATTGTGTGACTGAATTCAACATAACTTGTATTTGCATGCTTTTATAATTGATTACAGATTTCACTTGATCCATAACACTTACATGAAACGTAATTGTCTAATATACAAATATTTATTCATTTTATTTGATTTATAATTTAGCTTTTTTTGCAGTTAGCAAACAGTTGTGATTTAATTATTATAACATATAATAGATTTCCTACCGTCACCAGATAACTTCTGAAGAGCTAGAAGAGTCTGTAAAGTTCAGTACACCTGTAATGAAATTCAGAATGAAGTTACTATACATTCTTAACATGCTATGCTACATCAGCATGTCACCAAGTAGCTTGCGAATACTGACCCAAAGTTACAGATGGTGTTTGTCAGATGAGGTTCTTCAGATTAGCGTGGATTGACTTTAAGATCATCTCAATAGTGGCTTTATACTACATGGAGGGGGAAACTCATTGGATTTGATTTCACTTTCACCATCACAGAGTGGGTGGATGGGTGGGGGGGTGAAGGTCTTTCCCGTAAATGTACAGTAGGCTTTTCCTTTCACTCAGTAAACGCAGAGGTGAAGACATAATGTACTGAAGTTATTGTGATCTTATTGATGACGATTCAGAGCCAGGCAAACCATCTGGTGTATTCAGCATGCAAATTTGCTAATGTACTCCTTCAAGTGGACTATATATTTCAAGCACGAAAGAGAACGTATCACGTTACATCTGTGTCCCTGGTTCCCTGAGAAGGGAACGAGATTCAGTGTCACCATGGCTACCCAATGGGGATCGCCTTGGCGTGACAACATCTGAAGCATGTGTGTCAAATAAACTTATAATGAGCTAATGAGTGGGATGCAGATTGCCGTGCCATGCTGGCACACCAAATTCGTCTTCTCCTGGTCCATGATTAAAGGTCAGCAGACTATCTAGTGCTCATGACCGCCCCATAGGTCTGGAAGGAAATGTCTGAGCCCTAACCAGACTGCCATCATTTCCAGGCAATTATTGTGCCACAACCAATGATGGGCTTCCTGGCGATTTTGGTCATTTTGGCTTTCCATAATCGCTCCACAACCTGTGAGACATGTCCGCCGTCAGCGTTGCTTTGTACTTTTATTGGTTGTAGTGGTGCATTAAATCTACTTTTAGCTGGATAAATAATAGGAAATATGCCATGCGAACAAACATGCAGCATGTAGGCCGGCATAATTGTCTGGGAAATACTCACGAATGCATACAGATTGAGCGTGTAATATGCATGCGTATGATGGCATCATTTTTGGAAAACGCCGCTTTCATAGTTTACACAGAAACAATAACTTTGTACGAAACTTGCACTTTGTGACCCGTTTTCAAAAGTTTGCGTTTTCAGTCGCCAAAACGCATAAAAAGTTTTCAGTTTTTAGTTGAAACCCTGTGTAAGCGGCCTCTAATTCACGAGTTCACCTTAGCAAATAATTAAAAGGGGGGGCAGCGTGGATACGCTGAGAATTTAGTATGCGTATTTGGCATGCTGTCCGGGGAGAGTGCTCCGGGGTCGGCATTCTCTCCCGACCCCGGAGCGCTCCCCCTTGTTCGGGGCGAGGGCTCTGGTCTCTGTTTGCCCGTGCCCCGAGCGCTTTCCCCCCCTTTTTTGTAGAAAATAGTTTTTTATGGTGAGGAGTCGGGGTGGAGGTGGGATGCTGCAAAATCTATGAATGGAGGAGGTAAGGCGGTTTCACGATTTATAGAGCTCGTTCTGGTTTGGAAGGATAAGTGATGTGATTGCTAATGCGGGGCAGCTGCGTGATTTCTGATGCCGTGCAGCTGCTTAATTATTTGCACGTGCTCCTCCCGAACTTTGTTAATAAAACATCATTTCACGAGTTCACCTTAGCAAATAATTAAAAGGGGGGGCAGCGTGGATACGCTGAGAATTTAGTATGCGTATTTGCCATGCTGTCCGGGGAGAGTGCTCCGGGGTCGGCATTCTCTCCCGACCCCGGAGCGCTCCCCCTTGTTCGGGGCGAGGGCTCTGGTCTCTGTTTGCCCGTGCCCCGAGCGCTTTCCCCCAAAATGCGACTAATGCAGGACAGCAGCCAAAGCTGGGCGTTATTGCCCCCCAAAATATTAGCAAGGTTTACAGCTGTGAGTTGCTGGCCTTCGTTTTGAGAAGGGTCCCGGCTGGAGCCTCTGCGGAGTTTATTTCTGTGGGCTTCTGTGCGGTACTGATACTGGTGTGGTCATTGGAAATGTGGATGAGGCCCTTGTGCGGAAGGTGCTGTTGCTGCGGTTTAAACGACGTGTATGGGAACCCCTACTGGGACGGTGCTACGTCTGAGGCGATAGAAAGATACTGCCGGGGCGGCGTTGCTGCGGCGGATTTAGATATATATAAAAGGGGGCCCCGGTAGAACTGCTGCGGTAGTGTAAACAACGGATAAAGGCCCCTGCTGGGGTGGCGTTGCTGCTGCGGTGTGAAAATGTAGATGAGAGACCCCTGCTGGGGTTGCGCTGCTGCTGCAGTGGGAGATATAGGTAAAGACCCCTGCTGGGGTGGTACTGCTGCTGCAGTGTGAAATACAGAAAAAGGCCCCTGTTGGGGCGGCACTGCTGCTGCAGTGTGAAATGTAGATAAAAGCGAGGCCCCTGCTGGGGAAGCACTGCTGCTGCAGTGTGAAATATAGATAAAGACCCCTGCTGGGGTGGTACTGCTGCTGCAGTGTGAAATATAGATAGAGGCCCCTGCTGGGGCGGCAGCTGCTGCTGCAGTGTGAAATGTAGATAGAGACCCCTGCTGGGGTGGTACTGCTGCGGCAGTGTGAAATAAAAGCCCCTGCTGGGGCGTCACTGCTGGTGCAGTGGGAAATACGGGTGAAGGCCCCTGCTGGGGAAGCACTGCTGCTGCAGTGTGAAATAGATAAAGACCCCTGCTGGGGTTGTACTGCTGCGGCAGTGTGAGATAGATAGAGACCCCTGCTGGGGTTGTACTGCTGCGGCAGTGTGAGATAGATAGAGACCCCTGCTGGGGTTGTACTGCTGCGGCAGTGTGAGATAGATAAAGACCCCTGCTGGGGTTGTACTGCTGCGGCAGTGTGAGATAGATAGAGACCCCTGCTGGGGTTGTACTGCTGCGGCAGTGTGAGATAGATAGAGACCCCTGCTGGGGTTGTACTGCTGCGGCAGTGTGAGATAGAGGCCCCTGCTGAGGCGGTACTGCTGCTGCAGTTGAAATAAAGAGCCCCTGCTGGGGCGTCACTGCTGGTGCAGTGGGAAATACAGGTGAAGGCCCCTGCTGGGGAAGCACTGCTGCTGCAGTGTGAAATATAGATGAAAGACCCCTGCTGGGGTTGTACTGCTGCGGCAGTGTGAGATAGAGGCCCCTGCTGAGGCGGTACTGCTGCTGCAGTTGAAATAAAAGCCCCTGCTGGGGCGTCACTGCTGGTGCAGTGGGAAATACAGGTGGAGGCCCCTGCTGGGGTGGCACTGCTGCTGCAGTGTGAAAAGTAGATAAAAGCCCCTGCTGGTGCAGTGGGAAATACAGGTGGAGGCCCCTGCTGGGGAAGTACTGCTGCTGCAGTGTGAAGTATAGATAAAGACCCCTGCTGGGGTGGCACTGCTGCTGCGGTGCGAAATACAGGTAAAGACCCCTGCTGGGGTGGCACTGCTGCTGCAGTGTGAAATATAGATAAAAGCCCCTGCTGGGGCGTCACTGCTGGTGCAGTGGGAAATGCAGGTGAAAGCCCCCCTGCTGGGGAAGCACTGCTGCTGCAGTGTGAAATATAGGTAAGGACCCCTGCTGGGGTGGCACTGCTGCGGCAGTGTGAGATGTAGGTGAGGACCCCTGCTGGGGTGGCACTGCTGCGGCAGTGTGGAAAATAAGAAAGAAGACCTCTGCTGGTTTGACTCTGTGGCTGTGGGTTGGTGGTGTGTGTGGGCGGTTGGCGGCAGACAGGGATTTACAATTTGGTTGGTGAGGGTTGGTTGTGCTCTTTGTTAGGATTGTGTGTTTCTGGCTGGCTGTGGGTTTGGGGTTTTTTGTATGGTTGGAGGTTCCTGGCTTAGAAGGTGATGCTGTTGAGGGAGGCGTTGGGAATGGGCTTCGGCGGGTGGTCTAAGGGAATATGAGTTCCGAATAGGGAGGTACTGGGGTGGGGTGTAGGTCCGCTTCCGGTGCCAGCTGCCTGAATTTCTTGAAAGCGAAGCGGGAGAGTGAATCTGCTATTTGGTTTTTTGACCCGGGGATGTGTTTTGCGGTTATTATGAATTGGTCGCAAGCTGATATCCAAGTTAGTCTTCTTATCAAAGGCGTTAGTGTGGGGGAGTGTGAACGGCCTTTGTTGATGCAATGCACGGCTGCTTCGTTGTCGCAGTAAACTGAAATACTGCTGGTTGACCATTCTTTCCCCCACAAAAAGGCTGAGATGACTAATGGGTAGAGCTCGAACAGCGCCGAGGACGAGGAAGACTGGGGGAGATTTTGTAGTTGGGGAGGCCATGTGGAAGCGAACCAGCGCCCTTGGTAATACCCTCCGAAACCGACGGATGGGGCTGCGTCGGTAAACAATTGGATGTCTTCTGGGTTTAAAATCATGTCGTTGTAGAAAAAGGAGAGACCGTTCCATTGTTTCAGGAAAGTTATCCACAGACTCAGTTCGTTGCGGCATGCGTTGGTAAGGGATAACTGGTCCTCGAGTGCGGGAACGGAAGACGCGAGTGAGAGGAGGTGGGAGATGAAAGGGCGACCTTGCGGGATGATGCGTACGGCGAAGTTAAGGTGGCCGAGGATGGAAAGCAGTTCGCGTTTGGAGCAGTTGGGGTTATCTATGAGAGAGGTGGCGACCAGAATGATCCTGTCGATTTTCTCTTTAGGTAGGGAAGCTTGAAATTTTTCCGAATCTAAATTGATTCCTAGAAACTCTATGGATGTGCTTGGACCTGCGGTTTTTTCTTGTGCGAGCGGGATCCCGAGTTTAGCAAAAAGCTTTTGGACTATCGAGAGGTGGGCGGCTGGGATGGAGTTGTGAGGGGAGATTATTAGAAAATCGTCTAGTAGGTGAATGATGTATGGAATTGCGTAGTTGTTGGACAGAATCCAACAGATTGCTTCTGACAACATGTCAAAAATTTTTGGGCTGCTTCGGCATCCGAAGGTCAGGCGGACGGAAAAATAGAACTTTTGGTTCCAACGAATTCCGAATAGGTGCCAGAAATCTGGGTGAATCGGCATTATTTTAAAAGCGGAGGTGATGTCGACTTTGGCTAGCCATGCGCTGCGCCCTGCTTTTTTGATCAGGGTTATTGCTTGTTCGATGTCGTGGTAGTGGAGGGAGAATTCTTCGAGTGGTATGATGCTGTTTATGCTTGGGATTGTGGAATTATGTGGTGATGAGAGGTCGATAATTAGACGTTTTTTACCGGAAAATTTTCTGGTTGCTATGCCTATGGGGCTGATGCGGAAAACGCTGAAGGGGGGTTTGTGGAATGGACCTATCATGAAATTTGCGTCGGTTTCGCTCTTGATTAAATTGTCGACTATTTCTGGTTCGGCGAGGGCGGACTGGAGGTTAGCGCAGGTGGTGCTCTCGGATGGGAGGCTTTCGACACCGGGGTTGAAGCCGTGTTTAAGCCCTGACAGTAGAAACTCTGAGAAATTAGCGTCGGGGTGTTGTGACAATTCTAGAGAAAGGTAATGAATGTTCACGGGAGTCGAGAGGTAGTTTCTGTAATTTTTATCTGCGGATTTATTCACAGGGCATATAAAGCGGGCATGGGCGCAAATATGCAAATAATTACAACGGTGCCTGGTGCAGGTGCTGTGGTTGAAATTCAGGCAGACTTGGTTCTTGGTCCGGTTGCGGTAGTTGGCTGGTGGTGCGGAACGGGTGCTTGTGCGGGGAACGTAGCTGGTTGATTTTTCCTGCTGCGGTTCGGGGCAGGGCGGAATGGAGGGGTTGATTTGGGGGCATGCTGTGGTTGAGTGGGTCAGTGATCGGCAGACGGCGCAGGAATTGTTGTGGAATCCGGTGAATATCCTATTATGGAGTTCGTTGTCGAGGGCTCCCCAATATGGACATTGGTTCCACTGGGCGACTCTTATGGCGCATTTTGCGGAAAAAAGCTTGTGGTAGGTGTAGAAATGGGTTCCTCCGTATGACAGCGCGAGCTCAGCGACAATTGCGAGATAGTCGCTAAGCTCGCGTCTCATGTGTGGAAAGGTGGTGCATATTATGTCCGTGTAGCGTGTAAATGCAATAGTGAACTCGGTGAATGACAATAGTCGTGAGTGGTTATGTGCGGTGTTTTTTAAAGTGACGGAAAAATCGCCGCAATTGATGTGGCGATCAGTGGGGGTTGGAGGGATGGGAGATAGGAGGGTGAAGAGGTCGATGTCGGCTCCTGCGAGGATCTGATCCCTTATGCTACCAGCTACTGGGGGAGGTTCTAGGGCTGGGGCGTTTGGGGGTATGGCCATGGGTGTTGCAGAGTGGAGGGTAAAAGCGGTGCGAGAGCTGGATAGTGTGGGCGGGAAGGTTGCGGCTGCTGGAACCGCGTGCGGATGTGGCATCGCGCTTTGTGCGGCTCCAGAGCCTGTGGTAATAGGAAAAGTGAAAAAGGTTTGGCCCTGCGCCTGTGCCGGAGGCAACCTCGCGGCATCTGATGGCATTGGGGCTGCAGGCCAGAGCCCGGAGGGAAAGTGGGAAGGAGGATAGCCTGATAGGGTAGGAAAAGTTGCCGCTGGCAGGCGCGTGCTCGCGCTGCCGTGGCGGTGGAGAGTCAGCGTGGGGTCGTCGGATGAGCTGGACTCGGGTGATCTTGCGTCCAACTGGTTGCTGGTATCCGCGTGGCCTAAGCTGGCCGCGGGCCGTCGATGCTTGCTCTGTGAACGGCGCCTCTTCCTCGGTGCGGTTGGAGTGGTCGCTGCCTGGTGTTGGGAGATCGTGGTGTTTCGTTTCTTGGCAGAGGCTTTTGGTTTTGCAGATGGCACCGTTGTTGGAGCTCCGGGTTGGCTGGCGGTGTAAATGTTGTACAGCTCCGATTTGGTTGCTTTCCTGGAGAACGGGATGTCTGCGTTTCCTAAAGCCTGTCGTAGGGTTACGACGGTCCACTTCCTCATCTCGGGAATCGAGCGTTGGGCCGAGGTGTAAGAGGAAGCGGACGAGGTTGCCGAAGCCCTGGATGGCGGAGGTGATGACGCTGCATTGCTCCTGCGTTTTGGGGTGCGACGGACGGTGCGGGAGGGCTGGCGGCCTCTTGGTGTCTCAGTCGTCTTACCCGCGGTGGCTTCTAGGCTGGTGTTGGTGCTTTGATGGGCGGCCGGGTTTCCTGAAGGACCCTGGGCGGCGAGGGATTCGTTGTTATCCGTATCTGCGGTTTCGTACTCAGACATGCTGCGTTATGCTGCAAAATCTATGAATGGAGGAGGTAAGGCGGTTTCACGATTTATAGAGCTCGTTCTGGTTTGGAAGGATAAGTGATGTGATTGCTAATGCGGGGCAGCTGCGTGATTTCTGATGCCGTGCAGCTGCTTAATTATTTGCACGTGCTCCTCCCGAACTTTGTTAATAAAACATCATTTGTTCCATGAAAATGTCTGGTGGAAATATGACAAAATGTCTGAAACTAAGGGTGGTTCAAAGATTAAGCTAGATGAAATCTGGAGAATTGGTAGTAAAACCATCTGAAGACTAAACACAAGACAGTAATAGTTGTGAAACCTGATAACATCAGGGAAAATCTGTATGGGAACAAAAATGTATTCAAGGCAGATGTGAGGAGTTAAACAGGCTGATACTGGGAACGCTGGAAAAGAACAAAGCTGAAACACAGAAATGTAAACATAAGCCTAAGAAAGAAAATAAACACTGTGTCCGGTTATTGAATTGGAAATACTTCAGTGCTGTGTGAAACTGAAACTGAAATATATAGTGATTCTGATAAACTTAGAGGAAGTTCTGCTCAAACAGAATGTGGTTTAAATGATACGAGTATGTTGATGAAAGGTCAGTGAAAATAGGGAAATGTGGTGAGTGGAAAAGCACCTCAGAGTTTTGCGTCTTCAGTGAGCATTACGGATACTGTAATCTCACAATAATTCGAGAAAATACAGAGGTACTTTTTAAATTATTAGCAAGATTGAAGTTTATTCAAAAGTGCTGCTGGCAATCCACCCAACAATGTAATCTATTTGTGAGGTCATAAAATAATTTGAATAATACACATGTTGCGCTACCATCCACCTGAGTTTGATTCCCGGTTTGTGTTACTTTCCCGATCCCGCTCCTTTTCTCCCTCACTTCACTTCCTGTCCTCTCTCTTACTGCTCAGTACTAATAAAAAGGCAAAAAAAATAAAAAATAAACCCCCCCTGCAGTGAACATGTCACACCGGGTAGTTTTACAGTTTTACAACTGGTGAGACATTCAGTAGTCATCTGAAGTTGTCTGACAATTGTACCTCTGACTCCAACATTTATACAGAAATCTTAAGTTGTTTTTCACATTCTTCACCAATCAGAGCCCGTCCCTTTCTCATATTTTAGTCTGGCGTACCTTGCTCATCCTCTTGTTCTCTTCTCACTTGGATTTAATCATTGCAAGGGCCTCCTAGAATTTTCTAAAAAATATATACGTCATGTGCCCTTTAACATATGTACTTGTATGATTTACCATAATTTTTTTTGTATATATGCAGCTTGAACATCCAAACCGTTATTCATGACTAATATGGAAATAGATTTGTGATGTGCAGCACTTTGTGAAAACTTGCACAGTTCTGTGACTTTATATAGAAGGGCATAGTATGTCTGTGTGATGTTGTGACATGAAATGTGTGACACAATAATTAAATGTGTGATATAATACCCTAAAATACAACATATAGATTGATGAAGGCTCTGTTAATTTGCTCTAAACTGCCTAAACAATTAGCTTTTATTTATTGTAGGGTTAGGTTGATAATTTATTTGTAGCTTAAGATGGCTATGTGTGTCCTTTTCAGAAATGAGGTTAGTGAAAACTCTGAGTATATTAACCCTGAAATGAGGCAAAGTCTGTGTACAGAAAGCGAGGTATGTCAAACCCGAGAAAGCGGGGTAACTCAAGCCTGTATCTGAAAGTGAGGTAAATGCAAGCTTCTGCCGGGAAGACTCAATATCACTCCACCTATTACGTACTGACCTAACCAATTACCATCTAAACAATCATCATCTAACACTTGTAGTATATAAGATCGCCACTTACTCTCTGTTTGCATTCGCAGTTGAAGTTTCTGGATTTCACCCCATCCTCCATTCTGTAACCTGTCACTGATCAATGTTCATTGTCACGTTATCTTGCCTCCTGAGTCTTTCCGGTAGAACTTATACTCGGAGTCAGTAACCATAGTAACTTACTGTGAGAAACTAAGCAGGTTTTCTTTGATAAAACCAGAGATTCTTTTAAAGCTCAAGTGGTGTACCTCATTCATTCATTAAAACAGTCATTCGTGACACATGTTTGATCACACAGAGAACATCTCAGTGACAATTGTCATATTTGCTCTTATCCTGTATGTAACGGGACTGTATGTCTCGCCTCGTAGGGGAAAATTAAAATGCTACCCTGGAAGACTTAAGAGCGGAGGAATCTTATTCCCCGTTCCGGTGCTTTGAGCCTCAGTATGCACGTTATGTGTATATGTTTTACCTTACACTATTTTCAAATATACTACAGGAGTAGGCGGTGCAGGCTTCAGGTGAGTATGTCAATACGGTGGCTTCCTGAAGTGCATGAGGTGAAGAATAAACTTAAATTCACATCCCCACCCACCTAATCCTAACAGTGTAAGTGAGACGCCCCTACCCCAAGGTAAATTCAAAAATAACTGTCCAATGTCTTAATTTATTTTCTGTCTCTTAGTAAATTACGTTTCTGCTGGAAGGGTCTGTTTCAATAACAAAACAAAAGTTAAGTTAAAATAAACAGTTCGAGATTTCTTGTTTTCTTGAAAAAGCTTCAAATGAAAAACAATTTCACAGCAAATCTCCCAACACCTCAAAAGTGTTCCCTCAAATAAATGGCAGTACAAGACCACAAACTCATTTACATACAACACAGATGATTCACTTCGAAGAATTACTTTCAATTAAGTAAGTAACAGAGACATTTAAATGATTCTCATGAATCAATTTTACCTTCTTGTTTTGTCTCACACGTCTCCGGGCCTACTAGATGAAGAATGGCAGAGTTTGAGGAATTGAAGAAGGAGATGGCGGAGATGCAGAGGCGGTTTGCCGAACAGACGGGTGCACTCGACCAGGCAAGAACCGAACAAAGAGAGGCACTGTCACTAGCAAGAGCCGTCATCGAGCATCAAGCTACCGCTCAAGCACCCCCAGCTACCATCTATATTCCCAGGGACAGGATGAAGTTCTGTGTTTCCCGGGATATGGTGCCCTTTTGGTGCGGACACCTTGGCACCAGCCTTACAACTTCCATAGCACAAGGAAAGTCTCAGACATGGCGCAAATATTGAGTTGTCTTTGAAGTCTTGCGCTTAAACGGACAAATTCACACATGAAGTAGGTCAATATGCCCATCTTGTCGAGTATCTTTACAAACATAGTAGGTTATGTCTTAAGTAAACGTACAAAACAGACGAAAAACAACGAATGTGTGCAGTATCAGTGTACTGGATCTGTTGCGTTCCTTTTAAAGAGACAGCAGCAAATTCCTGCACTCTGTTAGAAGTCACTCACTGGAAAATCACTCACTACTCAATAGCTTCTGTAACTTCAATTATTTTATATTTATTTAAATTGCACATATGCATTGTTATGTTTTATTTGATAACTTTAATCCATTTCTATACCTTAATATATATACATATACAGTTGAAAGAAAAAGTATGTGAACCCTTTGGGCTTACTTGGATTTCTTCATAAATTGGTCATAAAATGTGTTCTGATCTTCATCTAAGTCACAACAATAGAGAAACACAGTCTGCTTAAACTAATACCGCACAAACATTATACGTTTTCATGTTTTTATTGAACACAACATGTAAACATTCATAGTGCAGGGTGGAAAAAGTATGTGAAACCCTAGGCTAATGACTTCTCCAAGAGCTAATTGGAGCCAGGAGTCAGCCAACCTGGGGTCCAATCAATGTGATGAGATTGGATGTGTTGATTAAAGCTGGCCTGTCCAATAAAAAACACACACCAGTTTTGAGTTTGCTGTTCTGAAGAGGCGTTGTCTGATGTGAACCATGCCTCGCACAAAAGAGCTCTCAGAAGACCTACGATCAAGAATTGTTGACTTACATAAAGCTGGAAAGGGCTACAAAAGTATATCTAAAAGCCTTGATGTCCATGTGTCCACGGTAAGACAGATTGTCTACAAATGGAGAAAGTTCAGCACTGTTGCTACACTCCCTAGGCGTGGTCGTCCTGTAAAGATGACTGCAAGAGCACAGCGCAGAATGCTCAATGAGGTGAAGAAGAGTCCTAGAGAGTCAGCTAAACACTTACAGAAATCTCTGGCACATGCTAACATTTTTGTTGACAAATCTACAATAAGGAAAACATTAAACAAGAATGGACTTCATGGGAGGACACCACGGAGGAAGCCACTGCTGTCCAAAAAAAACATTGCAGCATGTTTGAAGTTTGCAAAAGAGCACCTGGATGTTCCACAGCACTACTGGAAAAACATTCTGTGGACAGATGAAACCAAAATTGAGTTGTTTGGAAAGAACACACAACGCTATGTGTGGAGAACAAAAGGCAAAGCACACCAACATCAAAGCCTCATCCCAACTGTGAAATATGGTGGAGGGGGCATCATGGTTTGGGGCTGCTTTACTGCCTCAGGCCCTGGACGGATTACTGTCATCGATGGAAAAATGAATTCCAAAGTTTATGAAGATATTTTGCAGGAAAACTTAAGACCATCTGTCCGCCAACTGAAGCTTAACAGAGGATGGACGATGCAACAGGACAACGACCCAAAGCATAGAAGTAAATCAACAACAGAATGGCTTCAACAGAAGAAAATACGCCTTCTGGAGTGGCTCAGTCAGAGTCCTGACCTCAACCCGATTGAGATGCTGTGGCATGACCTCAAGAGAGCGATTCACACCAGACATCCCAAGAATATTGCTGAACTGAAACACTTTTGTAAAGAGGAATGGTCCAAAATTTCTCCTGACCGTTGTGCAGGTCTGATCTGCAACTATAGGAAACGTTTGGTTGAGGTTATTGCTGCCAAAGGAGGGTCAACCAGTTATTAAACCCAAAGGTTCACATACTTTTTCTTTCAACTGTATATACATATATATATATATATACAGAATCTTATTTTATGTTCTGCTTTGCTCTGTTGTTTTATTGGTGCCTCTTACTTCTAGTTTGATTATTTGTTCGTATTTTTATTTGTCAGTAGTCCCTTTTCCCTGAACATTTAAAAAACCAAACCCAAACCAAACCATGACACAAACCGAACCGTGAGTAATTTGAACCGTTACACTCTCATACATTTACATTTACGCATTTGGCAGACGCTTTTATCCAAAGGGAATTCCATTATCCTATACATTTATACATAGATATGTGCAATCCTATGGGATTGAACACATAATCTTGAGTTGTTAACACAATGCTCTTACCACTGAGATACATGTAACAGAGGTATTTTTCTCTATGGGACTTTTATTATGACAGGGTTTTTTCTCTGCCGTGCGCGGGGAAAGATAAAACAGACGTCTGGGAAATAAGGGAGGAGCATCAGTTTTCTCTTGGTGAAGGAGACACGCCATGATTGATGTACCAGAGATCGAGATTTTTCCTTTGCAGCTGTAGTGTAAGACAGTAGTGCACGTTCGGAATAAGTTTTGTGAGTCTAGAGTACATCAACATTGTGATACTGTAGACGCAGCTGAAACGGAGGTTTTGGGCGATTGCGTCGTCTAACAGAGAACGTTGTTGGAGACCGGCTGAGAGCACGAGAGAGAGTTGCTAGGCCGTGAGTTTTCTTCAGAACACGTATGAGTGCGTATGCGAGCTGATCGATCGACTTTGAAGAAGTGATTCGTTTTTGAAAGACGTTTTTTTTTTGTGATCCAGTTCATTGCGTGCGAGCTGAACTGAGCTGCGCCATTTTGCTCCAAACGAGTTTTTTCCTGGGTCAAGCGAAAACTTTCTTGTTTTTTATTTGCCCTGCCATCCTAACGACATCTCACTGTCCTGTCTCAGCTGTTCACTTGACCGTTACAGCTGTGTTTCAAGTCATCGCAAGTCATCACAAGTCATCACATCAAGAGTGTCGTTGTCACAGACCGGTACAACGGTTCGGTACACACACACATACACGAACACTTCACTAATAAAGAACTGAGATTTGAACGAACTGAATGTTTCAACTTTCAATTTGAACTGTGTTTGTAATGACTGAATCGTAAAATTGATTCATGAGAATCATTTAAATGTCTCTGTTACTTACTCAATTGAAAGTAATTCTTCGAAGTGAGTCATCTGTGTTGTATGTAAATGAGTTTGTGGTCTTGTACTGCCATTTATTTGAGGGAACACTTTTGAGGTGTTGGGAGATTTGTAGTGGAGCACATTAATGAAAAATCGTTCACTTTGTGGTACAAGCGCCAAATTTGGTACACAAGTGCTTTTGGACCTACTATCTCATAAAAGTACGTTGCCCACTTGAACAAACAAAGTGGCCACCATTTTTCAAGATGGCCGCCATTCGAAGTGGTTTGAAACAGCGTTTGAACTATATTTTGATTGAATAGTCCTATTCTGATGGTTTATACATTGAAATATGTGTTTTTGCACATGAGAAATACAACTCTGCATTTAGAAAATCAAAATTGTTGAATATTATGATGATACAATGCGAATTAAATGAAAAAAACACTCACAAACAAAGACATTAGTTTCACTTAAAGCTTTTGGACCTGTAAGCTACTTGTAGGGGAGGCCACGTAGAGGAAGTCTTTGTCTCCCCCATTTTTTTTATTTTTTTTGTATAGGCTATTTTTTTATTTATTTATTTATTTTAGATAACGGTATAAAAACACAGAAAAGGTGTCAAAGCATAGGCTGCATGTTTTACGATCCAGAACTTGAATCAACATAACTTAAAAAATAATAATACAAATATCCAACTCAAACATTTAACTTAAACTTGGTTGTTCTATTTTCTTAGCCCTCACATGCACAGGCACACAACTGTGTGCACTTCAGGCCAAAGCGATAGCATTTGCATCGTCCTTGGCATTCAGTCTTGCAGCCACATTTTGTCAACTGCTCACAAGTCTGAGCAATGGGTGGAAGGGTTGTCCAGAGAACTTGCCAGATCTGACCATCTTTTTGCCAGCCACAGTTGGCAGGACCTTCAGTTTGCATTTTGCACACTGTTGCTTGGCCTCATATGCAGGCAGCTTGGAAAGCAGACCGTTTCACATGCTGAACGAGGGATGCGCTTGTTGGTGGAATGGCATCATAAGACCTTTGCTTCCGAGCAAACAAGTCCAGTCTTGCCTCATCAACCTCGCATGTAGTACTTTGCTTGTCATACATGGTGATGACAAACTTCTCAAGGATGTTGAGGTCTGCATCTTCTATGATAGGTGGGTATTGGCTGAGCTTTTTGAAGACAGGACTAACTTCAGGGCAAACCTCCCATGCTTGCCATGCACTTTTCTTGCTTTTACCACGGAAAGCTGACACAACATCGCAGCCAGTGAAGGCATGGAAGAACAGCATGCCACTGGATTTCTCTGGGCCAAGATTCACCACCATATCATGAATTGGCAACCACCTAATGGACTGACCCTGGCCAAATTCTATCCAGATCTTTTCCAAGCCTGCATCCTGAAGAGTCGCAAAAACATTGACTGCAACCACAAGAATATCTGTGTCGCATGCCTTTATCAACACAGACTTTATCTGTTGCTTGGCTGCATGAAGAGCATGTGTGAAGATTCTGGAGTCAGCTTCTTCGTGGTTGCAAGGACTTAAACCTTCAAGGCTGATGGGTTTGTTTGTAAGAGCCTGCTCTCCTTTGGTCACAACTACGACATTGTCACGACACAAGGTCACTATCTTCTCTGCTAGGAACCCAAAGAGTTCAGTCTTGTTTTCATTGTCTCGCAAGAAGCTTTTCCAGTTGGGCGGTAGTTTGGTTTTGTCGGTCACTCTACGTCGACCTCCCTTACCTCTGTTTGACCTTGTTTCAGCCTTCAGGCTTGAAGTCCAGTAGACATCAAAAATTATGTCTGTTCGCTCATACTTTGATGAGTATGCCTGGATCTTTGGAACTACATCTTGGACAGCATATTCCTCAAAGGTCTTTGATGTCTTTGGAGACAATGAATACACAAGAGAAGAACCATCAATGATAATAGCACCACATTCTGGTTGTTTGTCAGGAGGAGAAATGGTAGCTTCCAAAATGTTTGCAAGCTGAGACTTCTGGCTGTAGTAGAGTTTCCCTGTGTCGCTCAGTGCTGCAGGGAAAGACTGATTCTCATGCTTAAAGAACTCAAGCAGGTCACACTCTCGTGATTGGCAGGATATAAAGAGCTGTGAGAACAGGCGACAGTCATCTTTGAGTACCTGCTTCTTCATGTCACTGCAAGCTGAAGCTGCTTCTTGGCGAAAGAAGTCAACTTTGTTCTTTTTAATCGGCCTATAGACGGAAGTCTCATCACCCAGACCATTGAAAAAGTCTCTGAAGGCAACTTGACCAGTGCCAAAAATCCCGTGCGATCTGTACACCATCCAGGTAACTAAAGCCCCGTAACCCTTGGCTCGGCTATCCCGCACTGGCACATCCTGTCAATTCAGGTGCGGCTATCTAACTACAATACTACAACTAACTAAACTTCTAGTTGAGTCTATACAGGGGCTTATTAGATAGCATTTGGGACACTAAAGTATACTACAACTACAGTGAGTACACCGCTACAACAGTTAGTAAACTACAACTACAGTTAGTACACTACAAGCTGACACTGAACCCCATGCTGAGTCTCACAGCAGTGATGTCACCAGTGTGCCCTGGTTGTGCTTTGGCATCACTCTTATAAAAAATTACTAACCAATAAATGTTGACCACAGAATTTTAATGAATTATCATTTATATTGCTAAATTAGTACTTTTATTTCAGTAAAGAACGCTTGTGTTGCTGTATGTGTGTGTGTGTGCGTGTGTGTGTGTGTGTGTGGTGAGTGACAGTCAAAAGTTTGGACACATTTTCACAAATGATTCACACAAAAAACACATCCCTCAGAATTCTGCAGATTTTCACTTAAGATCATTGCAGAAAACTGAAGAAAAAACGTGAAAACGGTACTTTTTAGTCATTTAATAGCCATTATCTTGAAAATTGGTGGCCATATTGGAATTCAATTGACACCATCGAGTTATTCCAGTCATAATACATTCATTTTGATGCTTGGATCATTAACATTCTTCTGTTAATTCAAGTTCTACCTCGAAAACCTTTTTTTGGTGTTTGACGAGGCGGCCATCTTGAAAACTGGCGGCCCTCTTGGATTTTCAGCTGGGCAACGTACTTTTATTAGAAGGTATGTCCTGGACATCATTTGTACCAAATTTGGTGCTTGTACCATGAAGTGAACGATTCGGCTGAGTGAGCCCCACTATTGCTGTGAAATTGTTTTTCATTTGAAGCTTTTTCAAGAAAACAAGAAATCTCGAACTGTTTATTTTAACTTAACTTTTGTTTTGTTATTGAAACAGACCCTTCCAGAAGAAACGTAATTTACTAAGAGACAGAAAATAAATTACTTATTGTTAAGATTAAGACATTGGACAGTTATTTTTGAATTTACCTTGGGGTAGGGGCGTCTCACTTACACTGTTAGGATTAGGTGGGTGGGGATGTGAATTTAAGTTTATTCTTCACCTCATGCACTTCAGGAAGCCACCGTATTGACATACTCACCTGAAGCCTGCACCGCCTACTCCTGTAGTATATTTGAAAATAGTGTAAGGTAAAACATATACACATAACGTGCATACTGAGGCTCAAAGCACCGGAACGGGGAATAAGATTCCTCCGCTCTTAAGTCTTCCAGGGTAGCATTTTAATTTTCCCCTACGAGGCGAGACATACAGTCCCGTTACATACAGGATAAGAGCAAATATGACAATTGTCACTGAGATGTTCTCTGTGTGATCAAACATGTGTCACGAATGACTGTTTTAATGAATGAATGAGGTACACCACTTGAGCTTTAAAAGAATCTCTGGTTTTATCAAAGAAAACCTGCTTAGTTTCTCACAGTAAGTTACTATGGTTACTGACTCCGAGTATAAGTTCTACCGGAAAGACTCAGGAGGCAAGATAACGTGACAATGAACATTGATCAGTGACAGGTTACAGAATGGAGGATGGGGTGAAATCCAGAAACTTCAACTGCGAATGCAAACAGAGAGTAAGTGGCGATCTTATATACTACAAGTGTTAGATGATGATTGTTTAGATGGTAATTGGTTAGGTCAGTACGTAATAGGTGGAGTGATATTGAGTCTTCCCGGCAGAAGCTTGCATTTACCTCACTTTCAGATACGGGCTTGAGTTACCCCGCTTTCTCGGGTTTGACATACCTCGCTTTCTGTACACAGACTTTGCCTCATTTCAGGGTTAATATACTCAGAGTTTTCACTAACCTCATTTCTGAAAAGGACACACATAGCCATCTTAAGCTACAAATAAATTATCAACCTAACCCTACAATAAATAAAAGCTAATTGTTTAGGCAGTTTAGAGCAAATTAACAGAGCCTTCATCAATCTATATGTTGTATTTTAGGGTATTATATCACACATTTAATTATTGTGTCACACATTTCATGTCACAACATCACACAGACATACTATGCCCTTCTATATAAAGTCACAGAACTGTGCAAGTTTTCACAAAGTGCTGCACATCACAAATCTATTTCCATATTAGTCATGAATAACGGTTTGGATGTTCAAGCTGCATATATACAAAAAAAATTATGGTAAATCATACAAGTACATATGTTAAAGGGCACATGACGTATATATTTTTTAGAAAATTCTAGGAGGCCCTTGCCATGATTAAATCCAAGTGAGAAGAGAACAAGAGGATGAGCAAGGTACGCCAGACTAAAATATGAGAAAGGGACGGGCTCTGATTGGTGAAGAATGTGAAAAACAACTTAAGATTTCTGTATAAATGTTGGAGTCAGAGGTACAATTGTCAGACAACTTCAGATGACTACTGAATGTCTCACCAGTTGTAAAACTGTAAAACTACCCGGTGTGACATGTTCACTGCAGGGGGGGTTTATTTTTTATTTTTTTTGCCTTTTTATTAGTACTGAGCAGTAAGAGAGAGGACAGGAAGTGAAGTGAGGGAGAAAAGGAGCGGGATCGGGAAAGTAACACAAACCGGGAATCAAACTCAGGTGGATGGTAGCGCAACATGTGTATTATTCAAATTATTTTATGACCTCACAAATAGATTACATTGTTGGGTGGATTGCCAGCAGCACTTTTGAATAAACTTCAATCTTGCTAATAATTTAAAAAGTACCTCTGTATTTTCTCGAATTATTGTGAGATTACAGTATCCGTAATGCTCACTGAAGACGCAAAACTCTGAGGTGCTTTTCCACTCACCACATTTCCCTATTTTCACTGACCTTTCATCAACATACTCGTATCATTTAAACCACATTCTGTTTGAGCAGAACTTCCTCTAAGTTTATCAGAATCACTATATATTTCAGTTTCAGTTTCACACAGCACTGAAGTATTTCCAATTCAATAACCGGACACAGTGTTTATTTTCTTTCTTAGGCTTATGTTTACATTTCTGTGTTTCAGCTTTGTTCTTTTCCAGCGTTCCCAGTATCAGCCTGTTTAACTCCTCACATCTGCCTTGAATACATTTTTGTTCCCATACAGATTTTCCCTGATGTTATCAGGTTTCACAACTATTACTGTCTTGTGTTTAGTCTTCAGATGGTTTTACTACCAATTCTCCAGATTTCATCTAGCTTAATCTTTGAACCACCCTTAGTTTCAGACATTTTGTCATATTTCCACCAGACATTTTCATGGAACAATTAGAGGCCGCTTACACAGGGTTTCAACTAAAAACTGAAAACTTTTTATGCGTTTTGGCGACTGAAAACGCAAACTTTTGAAAACGGGTCACAAAGTGCAAGTTTCGTACAAAGTTATTGTTTCTGTGTAAACTATGAAAGCGGCGTTTTCCAAAAATGATGCCATCATACGCATGCATATTACACGCTCAATCTGTATGCATGCGCGAGTATTTCCCAGACAATTATGCCGGCCTACATGCTGCATGTTTGTTCGCATGGCATATTTCCTATTATTTATCCAGCTAAAAGTAGATTTAATGCACCACTACAACCAATAAAAGTACAAAGCAACGCTGACGGCGGACATGTCTCACAGGTTGTGGAGCGATTATGGAAAGCCAAAATGACCAAAATCGCCAGGAAGCCCATCATTGGTTGTGGCACGATAATTGCCTGGAAATGATGGCAGTCTGGTTAGGGCTCAGACATTTCCTTCCAGACCTATGGGGCGGTCATGTGCACCAGATAGTCTGCTGACCTTTAATCATGGACCAGGAGAAGACGAATTTGGTGTGCCAGCATGGCACGGCAATCTGCATCCCACTCATTAGCTCATTATACGTTTATTTGACACACATGCTTCAGATGTTGTCACGCCAAGGCGATCCCCATTGGGTAGCCATGGTGACACTGAATCTCGTTCCCTTCTCAGGGAACCAGGAACACAGATGTAACGTGATACGTTCTCTTTCGTGCTTGAAATATATAGTCCACTTGAAGGAGTACATTAGCAAATTTGCATGCTGAATACACCAGATGGTTTGCCTGGCTCTGAATCGTCATCAATAAGATCACAATAACTTCAGTACATTATGTCTTCACCTCTGCGTTTACTGAGTGAAAGGAAAAGCCTACTGTACATTTACGGGAAAGACCTTCACCCCCCCACCCATCCACCCACTCTGTGATGGTGAAAGTGAAATCAAATCCAATGAGTTTCCCCCTCCATGTAGTATAAAGCCACTATTGAGATGATCTTAAAGTCAATCCACGCTAATCTGAAGAACCTCATCTGACAAACACCATCTGTAACTTTGGGTCAGTATTCGCAAGCTACTTGGTGACATGCTGATGTAGCATAGCATGTTAAGAATGTATAGTAACTTCATTCTGAATTTCATTACAGGTGTACTGAACTTTACAGACTCTTCTAGCTCTTCAGAAGTTATCTGGTGACGGTAGGAAATCTATTATATGTTGTAATAATTAAATCACAACTGTTTGCTAACTGCAAAAAAAGCTAAATTATAAATCAAATAAAATGAATAAATATTTGTATATTAGACAATTACGTTTCATGTAAGTGTTATGGATCAAGTGAAATCTGTAATCAATTATAAAAGCATGCAAATACAAGTTATGTTGAATTCAGTCACACAATGAGGTTAAAGATGTTTTCACTTAGTATCACTAAACAGCCGCACATTTTGAAGTTGTGGTCTAAAGACATTAGGCAATAGTCCACAAACTATAAATAAACACTTACAGCAAAAAACTTTAGAGAATTATAGAATCAGATGCAAACTGGCTGCATAATTAGCAGAAATGAACTGCAAAAAGGCACAAAAACAACAAAATAAATAAATAAATAAAAAGTGACAATTTCATTTAAGCCTATGCTAGCGAATTTGGGAAACAGTTTAGGACTCTGTAAAAACAAAGCTTTTGTTCACAATATCCTACTGTATTGGCAGGACTAAAGAACAATACACAATAAGGCACATGGAACTAGGATTCCTTCATTAAAACTTTAAATCTGGGAGAAAGAAAAATGCATAAATCACCTTATAGTTTACAGGAAAGCCTATGAAAGTGAAAATAAATAAATATAGACCAAAGGTTATCCCCTCACATTACAACATTTCTTATTAAAAACGATGAGAAGTTCATTCCCAGATTACAGTAGAAATATAGAAGTACAGTAGATGTCTTCTCAGAAATAAATGAATAACAAGCTTTACTTACAGCATCACTTTCTGTTTACTGGGGTTTTGCAACTTCCACTGTTTGATTTTAGTCGGACAACAACTAAATATTGTGAAGTATTATTACAATTTAAACTCTGAATATACTTGAAAATGTCATCAGAGCTGAATAATAGTCAGAATCATTTCGTTGGTCTTCAGCGTCACATGAAGAAATCTTTTGGAACATAACAAATGTTTTAGGGATGCACCGAATGTTCGTCCACCAGAATTGAGCCCTTTTCACACACAGATCCTGGAAAATACTAGGGGTGTGCACGAATAGTCGTAAATTCGAATACTCGTTCTACATTAGTTATTCCAAAAACAAAATCGCTATTATAATTTCGCTTAAATATTGCTCTGCTGGCCAAACACGCAATCTAATACTAACAGTTATAGACATATGCACAGGGTGGAGCTGTGGGGCGCGCAGTGAAAGTAGATGAGTGCATTTGATGATAAAAGCGAAGTTTGGGACTATGTGATAAAGTGAGGTATGTAACTTTTGAGCCAAAGAATCAAACAATGGGTTCTGTGTTGGTTGGAACATGGTTGGAACATGTCCTTGAAGAAAATTAAATCTTCTTAAAGAAACTTCAGAGTTATTTCTCTTTGGTCTACTTAGCCCAACTAAGACCTTCCGTACGACCATTTGTCTTAGTTGGGCTAAGCAGACCAAAGAGAAATAACTCTGAAGTTTCTTTAAGAAGATTTAATTTTCGTCAAGGACATGTTCCAACCATGATTCCATCACAAAAATCATATCCAGGAAAATAAAGTACAAATAAAAATAAAAACGAAAAATAAAGGAAATCATAACATGATAATGTTTACATGAGACCATCAAACATATTGGCTACTGCCCAACAGTCACACTTGGTTCTCTCTCCAACCCCCCTTTTTGTCCAAACAATTAAACTCTTTATAGTTGAGGCTCCTCCCCTCAAATTCAAATGTACCAATGGCAAGACTCTCCAATACCATCTACATAGTTTATTTAGCAAATCATGTTTAACATCAACAATTAAACATGAATATTAGCTTCTTTATCAAGCTCCATTATACTCATAAAACCCAAGGAATTTTAGGAATCCTAAGACATACATTTAAATGTAATCGTTTAAACATTTTCCATACTTGAACTCCTCCTCCTCTAAGAAGGTATAAATTCCTGTTCGCGAGCTCCTCCTATTAGGAAGTTCCAGGAAGAAGGTAAGAAAAGATTTCACCATTAATCAACAAATCCTTATTGCCATAATTTAAATTCATCTTTCTCTTATTTACAGGCACAACCGGCTAAGACCAACAAACATGAGTTGCAATGGAATGTGCACCTTCCATTCTACACATGTAAGGGGGAAAAAACGTGAATAAAGTTATCTTAAACACAGAACCCATTGTTTGATTCTTTGGCTCAAAAGTTACATACCTCACTTTATCACATTTCTCCCTTCCTCCCTCAATGAATGGAACTAGTCTGGTAACCGTGATAAATAATCAGCAATAAGATTTTTCTTACCTGGGCAATGCTCAATTATAAATTTATATGGATGCAAACAATGCAGAATAGTAATTCGAGGATACTGCGCTGGTGTCTGGCTCTGCAACCATATAAATTTATAATTGAGCATTGCCCAGGTAAGAAAAATCTTATTGCTGATTATTCATCACAGTTACCAGACTAGTTCCATAGTCCCATAGTTTGGGACTACTTTGTTCAAAATGATCAACATGTCATGTGAAAAATTTTCAGGCGGAAATAAGTTATCATCATAGCACCACTTGAATACGGAATCGACCGCAGGAGGCGGAGTCATGCATTCCTCCAGATGAGGATCCAGTGAAAACACGGGTGGAACGAAAACACGATGCGCTTCAGTAAGCTTATTTCAGTAAGATATGCCGATAGAGTTTAAAGCATAATGTTAAAGTTAAAGCTATATGTACATCCTGTACAGAAATTTTTGTCACAACGGCTGCAAACATTTTGGCAGTGTGTGTGTGTGTCCAAATGAAAACGTCTTTACCGGTCGGTAACTTTACTTTAGACGGAATGCCGCTCGCGACATCCTATGACATCATACAGTGGTCGCGTGCACACAGTTCCATGTACTCACGACTTGTCAAAATAAGTTCTGTGCACCCCGCACCCCGGCCACGAGTGAACCTGAGAGAACAATCAGCTTTTGTTGGCGGAGTATGGAGGACAAACGTGGACTGATATTGTTGTCACTCAGTCTGCATCTGTCAGAATTACTTGCAGTGGATGTTTTTTTTTCTAAAAATAATTTTGCAATGTAGCCTATAATAATCCAATAATTTTCGTTTATTCATATTTTTTGTTTATAGGCCTAATGTTAAATGACACCTTTTAATGAGGTGTTTAGAGTAACTTGCATTACATTCTTTTAACAGTCAGTTATGGGCTTTTGATTAATTGAATGCATCCTCGCTGGTTTAAAGTTTTCATTCACTGCATAAATCAGGATTACTGGATTTTTACTGAGCTTGCCCTCACAATTAATTTTACCTTAGCAGAATAGAATCATTTATACTCTATTCCTGGTTGTTCCAGGCTTTCCATGACTGCAGGAAAACCAAGAGAAAAGTAGAGATAGATTTTCTTCACAATAAACACATGCTGTCTATATTCTGCTTGCAGGAATCCAAAGGCACTCAGAACCGAGACGGCATGGACATCTTAAAAAAAATTGGTTCGGCTGCGATGGATGCGGCCGTTGCTGTTGTGGCGGTTCCTGTATATATCGTGAAAGGAACAGTGACAGGCATAGTGGACGGAGCAGCCCATGGGATTAAAAATGTGGAAGAAAAAGCTGTACAATCTGCTTTTAAGATTGTTGAGGCAGTTAACGATTAAACCTGTCGTAAGGTTTCAGAGTGACATTGCACTAAGAGCGCCGCCTGCATAATTGACAAAAACATCACACAACTATGATTTTGGAAAAAAGAAAGACTCCCATCTCTGCAAATTTACTCCATATATCGTGACATTTAAAGGAAGTGGAACGCGTATTTGTCAAAACATGATACAGCCGAGAAGCGTTTAGAGCTTCTTCATGATCACTGTCTATTATGACAACATATAGCATTTCATTTCCATCAAAAAAGGGTTCTTATTGTATATGATTATGTTGCAGTGTAATGGATCAAGTGAAACCTGTTATAAATGATAAATAGCATGTTAATAAAGATTGTAATGAAAATACACCTGAGTTATGTTGAATTCAGCAATTTTAAAGACCTCTTATTGGGTTTGTTTCTAATTGCGCATCAGTTTATGCAGGTCTCTTTTGAGGGCGCGAGTGGTGCTATTGTACCATGGTGCTGTGATTTTCTCATTAAGCTTTTTTGTGCAACGCTTCTAATGTGTTAGGTGCCCATGTTGCTGGGTATGTCATTGAGCGATTCTGCATCTATTGGTTAGGTTATTAAAGGAGTCAGATCTGACAAGTTCTTTACGAAACTTGCTTTAGTAGTTGAGGTAATTGTTCTACCCTGTCGATAACGAGTTATCGGCTGATTTCTGCAGTGCGCAGAGTACATGATATAAGATGTTGATCGGAAACATCGTCACTTTGAGCCTTTTCCACCACTAACACAGCAGATGTTTTTCAGGGGCCGTTTCGATAAAGAAGGTTCAACCATAACAGAGTTAAAATGTGAATACTGAGTTGATTTACACTGAGATGTGAAACTTTGAGCTTTTGCTTTCAGGACAGTTGATTTGAGTTAATTTTATAATCTCTGGGAGACTTACCTTGAGTTAAGCGCATGCATCACGAATATAACAAGCCCTGATCAATAGAGCACAGATATTACCATTCACCATGACAACGGCACCAAAAAAGCAACATGGCTCCAGAAAGCGCTCGAGAGTGAGGAACACTTTCTGTTTAAATTAATAAAGAGGTGACAAACACTGTTTGTACTGCTAATGCATCATTTTTACTGTTGATGTGGATATTAAAATTTCCGACAAGAACTCCTATTTTACAAGAAAACCTGCTGAATTGAAACACACTTTTTCTTTCGCCTTTTCATTAAGCACTTTTTTATTTTCATAAGCCAGGTCAGCTAATAAAACGATGGCAAAGAACTGGGAAGTGAAGATGAGTTTTAATGTGTTTAAAATATAATTTAACTCAATCCATGTCCGTCCGTGCCATGCAGCAGGGGTTTATGTTTATTGATATCAAGACCACCTGCTTTATTAATAGAAATAAGGGGACAGCACACATTCCTTCCCATGTTTTATAACTTTCCATGAGTCAACTGCGTGTCATATAAACATCTAAATCAAATCGCTGTTTAAAGTTATATTTTAATGTTTAAAATCAAATCAACAATGAATAACGCATAACATGAATAATTCATAATTAACAGAAATGATTTGTGTCCTTCAATCCTAAAATCAATCAAATAAAAATGAACCCTCAAACGCCCGGACCAGACGATATATGAAACGTGTGCTTCATTCGTACCGATCTGCTTGCGAAGAAACCCTCAAGTTTATTCACATCCACAGAAGCCATTGCGATTACAAAAGTGTAGTGTGTGTTCATGCTAAGTTTTTTTGTCTAGCATAGGCTACAGCAGGTCATGTATACCACATAATATTAAAACAGTGTTCATTCCTACACTGTAAAAAAAATCCGTAATTTTTACGGGAAAATACCGGCAGCTGTGGTTGCCAGTAAAATTCTGTAAAAAATACAGGAAAAGAACGTAAACAGTCTTGCAGTTTAAGACTTCAGGGCACAAACTTCAAGCTGTGAATGAACTTAATACATTTTAGTATTTTATATCAACAGCATTTCTATATATACAATGAAAACTTGGTCCAAATGCATAAAAGTGAAAACATAACATTAACTTAATATATTTCTTTGTAATTCATTATAAAAGTCACTTTTAAACAAAGCAACATGCAGCATGACATCAGAATATCTTTGCCTGACGTTGAGTTAAACACAGACTCACTCTTCATCATAGTGGTGACACACAAAACATTTAATATCAGAAAAGAAAAGAGAAAATACAAATTCTGTAGTTTTTACGAAAAAAAAACGGCAGCTGTGGTTTCCAGTAAACTACCGTAAAATTACGAAAACATCCTGTTTTTATTCACCCAATCAATTCACAGTAGAAAGTATGAACCACACCCACTATTCATCTTGTAAATACGTCAGAATACTGAAGACGATCATCACTTCTGCTTCACAGGGACTGCAGCATAACAGCCATGACTTGATGTTTTATTGGTGTAATCAAAGTCACCGTTTTTGTGATCATTGTTTGCTTTAGTTGCCATCTTTCACCCGTCATAAATAAGTTTACAGTTTTCTTTGTGCTGCTATAACAGTGTTTTATATAAAACATAGATTTGTAGCAAATGATATCAAATGAAAATGTGTTTAGTTATTTTCAAAAGCTTTTTCTGGGATGTTGTTTAATTACTTAATGTTTTTTGTTACAAATGTCTCAATGGATTTACATTTAAAATTCACATTTCCTGCAATTGTCAATATAAAAAGTATTTGAACCGTTAGAAAGCTCATAAATCAAGAATCAGAGTATGAATCTCAACAATGGTGACTAACAAATGAAAAGCTTACAGCCGCAATGCATGCTGGGAGTCATTGATGAGTTTTGTGCTTTGACGATACCCAGAATGCATTGCGTTTATCTTAAGTGTTTTTTCTGTTGTCACCATTGTGGAGACAAACTGTTATATTCTAGATATCTGCTAGAACATTTATCATGTAACAGATTTGCCGTTGAAGATATTCAGTATATTATTTTATCTCATAAAATATCATAGATGTGGACAACAAATAACATTAAAGCACTACTTAAACTCTCAAACATGTACTTCCTCTCCAATCTAAAGAAGTTGATGCGTTAGCTTTTTCTGAACTTTTACCCTGCTGTTTCGGTGTCTGTTTCCCCACACAGATATCAAAACTGGGCAAAGACTTCTTCACATGGAAAGCAAATGGTCAAGACCACAACTAAAGGAAACACTCATCACCATAATGGTGACTCAACAAAACCATCAACATGTAAACTTGTGTTCATTTTCAATCAGATCTTTTGTAAACGTGCAACAGAAATAAAGTGACAGTGGTGTCTGTAAGTGAAGGTGATAAAAGTGTTTGTGGAGTTGAAAAAAAACTCCTTGTGAAAACATTGGAATTTCACTGTTAATTTCCCAGAGAATTTGACAATGTTTACCGTATTTTTTCTGTGAAAACTACAGAATTTCGGCATTTTCTGCATTTTTACAGGGCTTTTCCGTAAAAACAATGGAATTTTTGCTGTTAATTTTACAGACAATTTTACAGTGTTTCTCCGTATTTTTTTTGTGTGAAAACCACAGTATTTTACTGTTAATTTCACAGGCATTTTTTACAGTGTATTACAATCAGTTACACTCTGAATTCTGCTTAATTCTGCGGTTCATCGCGGCCGTAATCTAAATCGTTAACGAAAGCAATACATACATTCTAAATCATAAACACTGAACAGACCTCTTCTAGATCAATGGTTCTCATGGGTCCAGGGACTCCTGGGGGTTCATAATAATTTGTGACCTGTGCCAGCACAATGAGGTGCAATGTGCACGCTCTAATTTTGACATACAGTGAATTTGAGGTTTCCATAAGAGCATGATTCTAAGGTCATGGGTTCAAACCCAGGGATTGCACATACTCAGAAACAAATGTAAAGTATAATGCAATGTAAGCCCCTTTGGATGAAAGCGTCAGCATAATACACAAATGTAAATGTCATAAAAGTACAGTAAGTGCATTAAGCCTTTTGCCAATGCTCCAATGTTTTAAGTGATGGTTTGTTTAACTGTTGGGAAGATTATCTGATGTTCGACATTATATTAGATCCTTGCATTACAGGAGATCTCTGTACTGTAAAAATAGTCAGTGGTATCCCCAAAAAGTGTCTGTAAAGTTTCAGCACCAAATACATCACATATCTTTCATTACAAGAAGCTGAAAAAAGCCATTTCTGTCTGAAAAGGAAATGCACCGTTTATGTTTGTGTCTCTTTATTGCAAACGAGCTTCAGATCCCCTCCGCCGTATGCTAAATAGAGGATAGAGCACTTACGTAACCGGATCTCAGAGTACACCGCTCTAAGCGGGCCTCGAACCGGATCTCTCGTGCATGGGAGACAGGCGCTGTAAAGGCCAAGTTATACCTAGGCATACCCTACGCCGTAGCCTGACGCGCACCTCTCCAAAAATGTAACAACGTGTCAACTCAACGCGGACCCTACACGGACTGCAAGCGCTGTGATTGGTCAGTTTGGCAGCTTCATACTTCCTTCAACGGATTTTCAGCCTCTTCTTCTCTGGCGTCTTCTTCAGGCAAGTCTAGAGATCTCAAAAGAACAACATGGCGAGCATTGACATTGACCAGGTTACTGAGCGTCTGATTGATGATCGTCTGATTGAAGAGGTTCGGAAATACAGTCATCTGTATGAATCCTCTTCGGCGGACTATAAAGACTGTCAGATGGTGGCGAATTCTTGGAGAGAGATTTTCTTTAACGTCGTTTGCAAACACTAGAATACACACAAAACATCCGTGAAGAAGAGCAGACCCGTGAAAACACAAAGAGCAAACTAGTGTTTCGGCGGTGTAATTGCAGTACAATGCATACTCTCAACACAGAACCATAAATGTTCATGGCAGTATCGTCTACGTACGTAGGTCACGGCGTAGGTCTGACGTAGAAGTAAAAATCACACTTAACGATGAGGCTAGAACGTTGCTTGAGGTCAATAAAATATGAATTAAATGGAAAAGACAAAAACATAGAACAACACATGCTGAACATTTGCTGTGTGAAATGTTGGCCATTGATGATTAATCATGTGCATGTATATTACTAACAGATATATACATTTACATTTACATTGAGACATTTAGCAGACGCTTTTATCCAAAGCGACTTACAAAGAGTTTAGGAGCAATAAGCGATAGTTCATACAGGAGCCATAATACATTAGGTGCCAATACAAAGTTACTTGTTTCAACAAAAGCTAGACACTACCTGTTGAGAGAAAGAGTTCGTTTTTTTTTCTTTCATTTGTTTGTCAAGTATTCACAGAAGAGATGGGTTTTAAGTAGTTTTTTAAATGTTGTGAGAGATGTGGTTGAACGGACAGAGTAAGGAATAATGTTCCACCAGGAAGGAGTTGTGAATGAGAAATAGCGGGAGAGCGATTTACAGTCCTTATGGGAAGGCAATACAAGCCGCCGCTGGTCTGCTGAACGCAGGGATCTTGATGGGGTGTAGGAGTGCAGGAGAGTGTGGAAGTAAGCCGGTGCAGATCCAGTGATAGTCCTGTAGGCAAGCATTAGTGACTTGAATCTGATACGGGCTGCAACCGGTAGCCAGTGGAGAGAGATGAAAAGGGGAGTCACGTGAGCCCTTTTGGGCTGTTGGAAGACGAGGCCTGCTGCTGCGTTCTGAACCAGCTGAAGTGGTTTGATAGCCTTTGCAGGAAGACCAGCAAGGAGAGCATTGCAGTAGTCCAACCTTGAGATTACCAGGGCCTGGACAAGGAGTTGTGCCGCATGCTCCGTGAGGTAGGGTCTGATCTTTCTAATGTTGAATAAGGCATATCGGCATGACTGTGTTGTCTTTGCAATGTGATCATTGAAGGATAGCTGTTCATCAAATATGACTCCGAGGTTCCTGGCTGTTTTGGAATGGGTGATAGTGGTATTGCCAAGATGGATGTTGAATATATACAGATAAGATAGCTTTCCCGTAGCTCAGTGGTAAGACCAAGGTTGCGGGTTCGATCCCATGGGATTGCAAGATGTAAAATGTATAGGATAAAGCAATGTAAGTCGCTTTGAATAAAGGCGTCTGCAAAATGCCTTAATGTAAATGTAAATGTAGATATAAACACAGATATAGGAATAAACATGCATTCAGAGTACTTGTATATGACAGACACCTTTGTTGTTTCTTAAGACATTTTTGTCGCTGGCTTGTGGCTACATCTGCTCTTGCCTGAAAATGGTTGACAGCATGTCAATGGAGGAAGGAGGAGCTACACGCTCATAAGGCGGGCATAGCATAAACACTATGACATCAGAATGACAGGAAATCGTCCCACAGCCTGTTTTGTGTCACTGTTGTGGTTTAAAGGAGATGACAAAAAGAAGAATAGATGGATTTGTATAATGACAGGGTGTTTCTGCACACACGCTGGCGACTCAGTTTCTGGTAAAAAATACATTTAAAAGTGCACTTTCTGGGATAGGGTATCTTTACGTGTCTCTGTTATACAATTACAAATATTGTATAAGACTATGGATAGGTTAGAGATAAGCTATTCCACATTACAGTCATTATATGTAGAAATGTGACAATATTTCTTTGTGGGTCATCCTCCCACCTCGCACTGGTACGTATCTAAGATGTCTGCTAAAGATCTAAATATATGAAAAACATCTGCTGTGTAAAAACATCTGATAAACATCTTAGACAAACAGAGTTTAACATCCATTCTAAATCATAAACATTGCACAGGCATCTTCTTGATGTTTATATGACATGTGACAGCAGACGTCTCCGAGACGTATGGGAAGGTGCAGAGATGACATATTTTTGTAGGCTAATCCGCAAGCGCCACGTCGCACCAGTTCTCACCACCGAAAGACCCCAGAAACTTTTGAAAGATCGCAAAATATAAGATCTGTGTTTAACAAATGTTCATGATGATTACATGTTTTGTAATGTTTCATGTATTTAAATGTTCCTTCATAACTTTAAAAGTTCAAAACCCTTTAACACTTGTGGTGTTCCCGGGTCAACATGACCTGGCTACAGAAGAAAGCTTCTAAATCACTCAATATGCTCCATTATCGCCAAATATTGGATTCATTCTTCTATCTTTGAGTTAATACTGGTTTTGTGTTTCATTTTCAGACAGATTAATTGTAGGCCTAGTTCATCTGAGTTTAGGAAAAAGCATTTTTGGTGAATAATTTTGGCAATATCACATAAAATATGGCAAAAACTTGCACTGATGTTCACACTATAGACTACTTGAATCTAGACTCATTTGTTTAACCAGGAAATTTGTTCAGAAATGCTTTAATTGTGTACAAAATAGCACATTATCACACTTATCATGAAATATGAAAACGATCCACTGTTTATCACACTAGTGTACTGAAATGTTTAATAAGGAAGTTTAGGTTGAAATGCTTTTGTTTTTTTCAAAATCGCACAAGGTGACACTTGTGTTCCTGATCACAAATGACTGGCCCTTTGAAAGACTTTTATGTACAAAGTCACTCAATTTCAGCCAAATCCATTAACATAACTTGAATTTTAACACGAGGGTCGTAAGAACAGCACACCTCACACAATAATAATGAACAGGACTACAGACTGCACACATGAGCATTTTAGTTTATTTTATTGCTTCACTTTGACTGCACTTATTTCCCTTTCTCCTTCTTGACTACTTAACATGTACATGAATAATTGTTTAGGTCCAGTGTTCTGGCTGACGATATTCTGAGACGGAGAGGTTAACCAGGAGGCCAACCCATCTGACGGCCACCCAGGACATGAATGTGAATGCGATAAACAGATTGACCCCCGTCAGGACCCTCATTGACCACCAGCCGGTATCCTCTGGGTAATCCCACCTTCTCAGCGCACTTCTTTGCGACAACCATCAGGTGTCCAAGTAACTGTATCAATACAAAGAAACAAGTGTATATTATAAAAAACAATCTCAAAAGTTAATTTCACATGACTAACTTTAGTCGTCTAGTTGTAGCATGTACTGTAAATGTCAACAAAGTAGGCATGTATCGACTCACCGTGAGCCGTGATGAACCACATCAGTTGAAATGAATGGTGTTACATGTTTTGAATGGCAGGGGCCGCTGTGTTTGGAAAATGTGGATATGTTGTAGCGATGCGCGATTGCGTATGTCCGCGTGTCGGGAGGATCAATTGATAAAAATAAACATTGTGATCAATTGTGGGTGGGTGAATAGTGCTCTACTCTCAGCCAGTCTTGTCTCTTTGTTCTAAGGTTACCACAGGATGCAGTTTATGCCCAGACCTGATGGCAGAGCTGAGAATGGGAAGCGGTGACCTGACAAGAGCGGAGATGATAGAGCTGGATAAAGGACGCGGCGACTTGACACAATTTTTCTACAACACTTTAAATGCTATTAGCTTGTTAATGATAATCTTAAATTTATAATTTACCTTACCAAGTTTATTTATTTTTTATTTAGCCTTGTTGTGCAAGCACTGTTGAGCTTGTGCAGAGGCAGCAGCTTCTGCAAAAAAGAGGGGAACTGGAATCCCCTGGTTGGGCCTGGGTTCTCCTGAGGGTTTTTTTCTCGATTGGAGTTTTGGGTTCCTCGCCACCGTTTGCATATTGTTTTGCACTATTTGCCTGGCCGGTGGGGCTGCTTTAGAATTTAGAAGTGAGACATAATTAATATTGCATATAAGAATTTATAGTCCGTTTAATATTTGACCTGTGGTTCTCTCTCCTTTATCTCAAATGTGTGCTTTCACTTTACGTCTGTGTGTGCGTCTATGTCAATGTGTGTAAGTATGTATGCATATTGTGTGTGTGGAGCATTTGTATGTCTGTCTTTTGTGTTTTCTCCTTTTTCTTGTTTTTACAGGTATATGCCTTTAGTTTTTTTTCTTGTATTCAATGTGTCTCATGTACAGCTGCTTTGTTACAATGAAAATTGAAAAAAGCGCTATATAAATAAAGTTGAGTTGATTTATTTTTAACAGCATAGTGTTAGGTGACGTTAAAGATCATTCGGGCATCACTACTGCATATCCACTTTTTCCAAACACAGCGTCCCCTGCTCTTCAAAACATGCATTGTTCGATGTGGTTCAACACCGATTTAAATCGTTTTTCAACTGGCACTCTGTGAATCATTATTTGCAGCTGAATCGTGTCAATAAGAGCCATGTATCCCTGTGTGCTATGCTTTAACAGAAGTGATGAGTATCAGACACTCACCTCTTTATCAGCGTCCTCTACTTTAGAGATCTGAGAGATGGGTTTTCTGGGGACCACCAGGAAGTGTGTGGGGGCCTGAGGAGCCACGTCATTGAAGGCGATGCACTATTTATTACACATACACACAAGATAAGTGTGAAGTAAAGGATTGAAACATGTAACTTTATGTTACTACAAACATATATTCTATTCAGATTAAAGCCATCACTGCTATAGTAAATACTAAACTATACTACAGTATTTCTTCAAAGAAGTATTAAAAAGTATTTCAAAGCTACTGATGATCAAGCCATGTATTTATGTTTAAAATAGATATGTTTTACTTCTCTTGGAAAATGTTTGGCTAGACAACAGCCGGCTTTTGTGGTGTTGAGCCTTTAGAGGCTGCGATGAAACTGAAGTATGGACCTTAACCAGCAGCCTCCACCCGTTAACGTGCTTAATATGGAGAAGAACCCCGGAGAGCTTTAAAGCCTCAGAAGAGATGAAGACACGGACGACTTGTTTTAGAAATGAACTACTTCTTTAACGTAAGAGTGTAACACTGTCATGAGGTCGTGCAGCAGTAGAGATCACACGTGTGTGCATGTAAAGCCGCAGCGGAAGTGCAGAATCATGACAGCAGCACCTGATCATCTTCATATATGATGTCTGCAGGAATCTCTTTACGGATGATTTTGCAGAAGATCGTGTCACCGCCCGACTGCGCGCTCTGCGCTCGCAACACTTCATCCGCCATCGTTACACAGCCGCAGATCTGGACACCCGTCAATCATACACACCACTCAACGCCTATTGGCTGAGAATACAAACTGGTTGTGCTTAACACGACGCCAACAACTATTGGACAGATGATCTTTTTCATAATAAAAGCCATAACCAAATTAAAGCGTACTTTACATGAATTTGATACAACACTGTATGCACACAATAATTCCCATAATAATATTCTGTAATGAAGTGGATTTGTAAGCAGAGTTACAGTAAAGAATTTGCAGTTAATCTGAAATAATAATTAAAATCACATTTATGGGCTTTCACTTTGAAACATTGACTTTCGTTTTTATTTGCTGAGCGTAGTTACGCTTGTATTCTGCTGCTGACATGTCTAACAGTAACAGATATGTTGTGTTTTGTCTTTTACTGGCTGGAGTTTGCTTCATTTCATGGAAACGATCGTTAATAGGTAACAACATACCTTATTTAAGCAGTGACTTTAAATAAAGAAAACGTTATGTTAAAAGGCTTTGTTAAACAACAGATCACTGAGCGTTCTTTATACGGACACTGTCACTTTAATACAGCAACACTTCCTGTTCAAAATTTGTCAACATGGAATCATTTATTTTATGAACATGAATACAAGAATATTGGAATGTTTGTGGAAAGCAAGTGATATATTTCTAAAGATCCTCACGATGTGTAAAGGGTTTCATTGAGATGTATGTAGTATTGTGTTAGTTTATTCCTTACACTACCAGTGCTGTGAGGCAGCTGTACCTGTAAATGATGATGATTTTGTGTTTGTTTGTTTGTGTGTGTGTGTGTGTGTGTGTGCTAAAGGTGTTAAAGATGCTGTGATGCTGACTGGACGTGGGCTCATACTGTTGGCCGTCTGCACATTGATGATCTACATGATCCAGAGACTGAAGTCTTTCTTCTCTCCAGTGTGTCAAGAACCTTCAGCCAGTCTGTGAATCTTTAACATTTTATTGTGCTTGTGTGGGTTTATATTTCTGTCTTTTTTAGTGAAATGTATCATCTTTGCAGGTCCATTACATGAATCTAGCCGACTGAAACAAGAACAAGCTAGAGTAAATCAACAAAATAAACACAATGAAAAGGCAAGAGAATATAGTTTGTGAATCTATATGTCTTAAATATTAACATGTTTCACTGTAGGTCAGTCAAAAACACATTCACAAAACAATACACTCACATTGTCTTTGTTTTTGAAGACATCTGATTACGTGGAGGCCGTGATAAAGCCGAGGCAGAATTTATTTCTTCAGCAGAAAATGGAGCGTTACCATCGCATGACGGGAGAGACGTGGAAACTCGGTCAGGGTTTTACTGTCGGGGTGAGAAGACTGACACCACGATACATTTCACTGCTTCTGTACCCGTGTGTACGCTTGTGTGTGTTTCAGTGTGTGTAGATTGCAGGGAGACACTAATAAGTGTTACTATACTGAACTGTGATATTAAAGGGACAGTACAGCCAATGATTCTGTCATCATTTATTCTCTCTCATGTGTTTGTAAACCTGTATGTGACTCTTTCTTCAGTGGAACACAAAATAAAGAGATGTTGAGAAATGTCTCAGTGGTTTTGTGTTCCAACAAAATACAATAGAAGTCAATGGAGTTCTGTGTTATTTGATTATCAACATTCTTCAAAATATCCTATTTTGTGTTCTGCAGAAGAAAGTCCAACAGGTTTCAAATGACATTTTTTGGGGTGAACTAAAACTTTAAATGGCTCTGTTTTATTGACGTGGTTCAGGAGGATGAGAGTGAAACGCATGATGATGTCGATGTAAATGAGACCCCTTATCAGAGAGCCAAAAGGAGGCGGAGATTGCAGACCGCTGCTCAAGTCCCTGTTCAAAAGGACGTCCCTAAAGAGAAGACGGTGAGACATATGGTCACATCATTTTCATGAAATCATCCTTCCACATGTGATAAAAAAACTCACATGAAGAGATGGGCACTGAAAGCTATTATAATTGAATGTCTAGTGTAGGTTACATGAGAGATAAATGTTGTTTTTGTTTCTCTTGTTGAAGGTGATTGTTTTACCTGATGAGCCACAGCCGGACGCTGAGGGGGTGAGTCAACCTTCTGCATCCACAGCAATACAAACAAGAGAAAGAAGTCCTCTTCTGTGATGATGAGTTTGTTTACTTCTCTGCAGGTTGTCAAAATAGCCGTCAGATGTCCAAGCGGAAGAACCATCCACAGGAGATTCCTCAAAACCTGGAGCTCTTTGGTAAGTCATTCCTGACGTCTTTGAGCAGCGTTCACTGTGGAGAAGCTGGAAATGTTCTTGTTATTTCTTCCCATCAGCTTCTTCTTGACTGGATAAAGAAGTCTGGATATCCTCCTGCACTCTACACGCTGTGTACATCATACCCCAGAACACCTCTTCTGACGGCTGCTGATGTGAGTCTGGAGGATGCTGGTATCCTCATGCACACTGTACTGAATGTTGAAGAGAAAGATCCATCCACGACATAGACACATACATTTCTGATAGACTTCTGTTAGACAGAATGCAGCTAGTTGTGCTTTGTTATTTTTCAAATATTTTATATTTATGTTGTTTTTCTGTACTTAATATATCATGCAGATAGACTCATTTTCCAACAAATACTTGGATTAGGATGCGTTGTCTCATTTCAGTACAAAACTCTTCCGTAGTTACGGTTTCATTTAATATGGATGCATTCCAATTGTAATTTGGAAAAGATCCTGTATACTTAGTGAACAACTTTAAATTTGTATAAATAAATATTTTATGGTTAAAATACAGTAACTTGAATGGAAAGCAATGTTACATAATATATACATAGTTTAAATTAAATTATAAAGTATATATTGTATTATGGCTAATATACTGTAGTTGTAAGGTAATAAAGACTCCATATAAAGCCCCTTTGAGTAAAGTGTATAATTACGTTTATGATCATTCATACATTCAGTCTGTTACTTTTCTACTATTATTATTATAAAATCCTTATTGATCACATTTTCTTACAGATATTTAAAGCAGAATCCTGTATTATGTCTCTTTATCTCCATCTGTCTTTAAAACATTAAATTGCAGGTTACTTTACCTGTCAAATGAGGTCTACCACACATTTGTGGCTAATAGCTCAAATTACAAATCATTGTTCAATTTTTGTGTACTCGGGCAATATATGATTTTCATTTAAACCCTAAAAAGTAACCTTTTTCTTTTAAATAACTCATTCTAAGATATATACCACATTAAATGAATATAAAATAACACAACGACAGATTTGAAGAAGTGCTTGAGTATATGTATGTGGAGATGTTCAGACTATTCAGAAGTGCGCGCTGGTGAGGTTTCATGAGACATGCAGTGCTACAAACGCAGTCAAAATCCTATTCCTTCCCACAACCAAGCTCATTTATTAATAAGCACTTTGAAAGAAAAGCACAACCAGCGGCATGTTTGGAGTAGCTTGCGATTAAAAGTACTTTATTAGTTCAAATACAGCAAAGAGGAGGCTACCATTTCTTGACAAATACACAGAAGACAGTCAACACATAAGAAAAATAAACGTTTCAGATTAGAGAGGACAGTCAGATAAAGTCCTTATACGCTCCATGTCCGTCACGTTCATCATTCCTTATCAACAATTATTTTTGTGTGTGTGAAAAGACAGTTAAGTATGCACGCTTGTGCACTTGTATAAAATGTTACCGTACTTCACATGCGTGTCAATGCCAACTTAAAGGAGGTTTTATCCAGTGATATTGCGAGAGAGAGAAAGCTAGATATCACTCTATTGTCATGTACAATTCAAGAAGGAAGTGTCTATTCATCATACACAGCAGGCATATGTACTAGAAGCTAAAACGAGACACGCTGCAGCAGTACTGACACAGAGCGACTGGATTTGGGCATTAAATGCTTGTATGGCACATTTTGGTCCGTTGTTAGTGTTGTTGTGTCAAACATATCCCTCTTCATATTTACACACATCGGATGAATAGACGTCAGCTGTGGCTTTTTTACATGTCCAGGGCCGCTTACAGGAAGTAGTCGGGGGTGCGGCGGGTGACGTGGGGCTCTCCGCGTCGAGGGGCTGGATCAAACTGAAGGCTGGGAAAGAAGAAAGACATTTGCTTACAAACAACTACTCGGTGAAATAACTTTAGCGTGGACCTTTGTAACATTTAAGCAGTATAATCTAACTTACAAGGAATATTTAAGGGTATCGTCTAGTTCCATTATAGCGGCCTGGTTGCCGCAGCGATAGCAATAGTTTGGTGCACTGAATATAGTGACAACGTTCCTATCGTGACACCAATTGTACCCCTGATGGAAACAAAAGGTTGTGATTATTCTCCGGCAGTTTAAGAACAGTATAATACAGCACTGAACGGTGTGCGTGCGTCTCACCTCCATGACCAGCTGATGTGCACGAGAGACCAGCGTGAGACCGTTAGCGTGGTTGAAGGTTTCAGAGATGTCCTGTCCGAAGGTGTAACCAGCACCTCGAGGAGAGATTCCCCACCCGCCACGATCATCAGGGTCTGACCACAGCAGATCGCACATCGGCCCCTAACACACACACATATATCAGTACACTTGAGCGGTCAAAGCTCACGGTATCAGCAAAGATGTTTTATTCAATTCAGGTATAAACCTCAGAACAACACGAAGTTAAAAACGTTTGTCTTAAGTCAAAAGGGGTTTTCTAGCCGGCAAGTCTCTAATTGCTTGAATGTACCGGCTCATTTCATTCAGAGAAAGCACATGCAGTTGTGTCAGCGCTGTGAACGTGTTTCTGACCTCATGAGGAACCTCCTGCAGACGATCCAGAGCACGAATGTGATCCAGCGTGTCTATTGATGGAGACAGACCGCCGTGCAGACAGAAGATCTGACAGGACACATAGTTTGATTAACACACACACACAGAGACATCAGTTGCCTGTCCAGCTCTGATAGTTTAGTCTGATTTACCTGTCCATCCACCAGCGCGGTCAGGGGAAGGTAGTCGAACAGATCTGTGAAATATTTCCAGACGTTAGCGTTGCCGTACTTCCTCAAGCACTCGTCGTAGAAACCGTACACCTGCGTGATCTGTCTGCTCTCGTGATTCCCCCGCAATATCGTGATGCGCTCCGGGTATCGAACCTGCCGGCCACGTAGAGCACATGAAACATTTCTGAAGTTCTGAGAACTTTTCCCTAAGTTTGCATTCACAGTGTAACTTACCTTCAGCGCAACCAGAAGCGAGACCGTTTCCACAGAGTAATAGCCTCGGTCCACATAATCACCCATGAACAGATAGTTAGTGTCCGGTGACTTGCCTCCGATTCTGAAGAGCTCCATCAGGTCATGAAACTGACCGTGTACATCGCCGCACACTGTGACGGGACAGCGCACCTCCTGCACATTGGACTCCTTGGTCAGAATCTCTTTGGCCTGCAGGTGTAAGAACAGCTTGTGTTGTTCAAGCATTCTCTCAATCTATCATCATCACCTCATACTGTTCTCCATACTGATGAGAGGAACACACTCCTGACACACATGAACATCACAAGACGCTGCGCTGTCACACACTGACGTGTCGTGACTTAAAGAGGAGAGAACTTTGACTCACAGAAGCTTCAGCTACTTAAGTGTTTGAAATCAGTACTTCATGTCCAGTTATTTAGTCGTGTTACACGTGGGATCACCTTTACAGGGTTTATTCTGAGATACCAAGCAGCTGGATATCATGTTTGATACAAAAGTGTCGGTGTAAAACACTATGAAATGATCAGATTGAGGATTGACTCCTGACGGCCAGTAACGGCACGAGCATGTGTGCTGCTGATGTCTTACCAGTGTTTCCCCTATGTTTATGCCTTTGGGGGGGGGGAACTATGTGCGGTCTCTATATTTATATGCCTTTGTGGCGGAGGTCTGGACAATACTTTTACAAATAAATCATATTTAATCAATTGAGCACAGTCGAATATGTAAATAAACATCTAACGTTTTATCAGGCCATTAATTTGTTTATTTATATTCAGATACCCACAATTTGTAGGCACTTGTGCTAAAGCCAAGCATTAGTGGACTATTTTAATAAAACTACTGACAACTAAATGTCACAAGTGAAAATAATTTATCATGAGCAGAAGTACTTACAAAGTTACTAACAAGTAGCATTTTCATTCCATTCATACTAGAACTAATTCTAAATAATCCCAGATTAAAACATGATTCATTATGAAATGCTCTTAACATGCTAATTATTAATGCTATTGATATTATTAATATCATTAATGCTAAATGTAGATACAAGACGCTATGGTTTATAATGTCACAAACCTATTTAGCAAACAGTAAACTGACTGACAGCCTAAAATACTTCTTTACTGCTGCATTTCGTTTACTTAAGCGTTACAGTAAAAGTGTCCATTAATTTACCTGATCTTGGTGTCTGCAGGTCTCTATATGCGACGCGTCTTTGGCGGGAGATGCAGCATTTACGGAGCAGAAAGGGTTCAAATGAAATGCGTTTGGCACTATATGAAGATATTAAAGATATCGGCCAAATATAGTCAACATAAATTTCCCTGAGTGTGTACAGCTCAGTTGTGTAGACGCGCTGCTCAGTTTAAACTACAGAAATAGTCTGATGATGTAAAGGGTTCATTATGTCCCGCGGTCTGAACGGAACGAAGCCAAGCTAGGCGAAAACCTGTCATCCGGTGGTGACTGGACTGTTGCTGCTTGTCAGGGGCAGGGCGTGCGTCCTTTCTTTACTTAGCCATTTTCACCACCCTGGGAGCGTTTTGAACGCAAATATTTGTATCTGCTTGCTTTTCCGATGTTTGACACGAAATATTGTCGGACAGGCGCTCTCTTTCCACTGGTCGGAGTGTGTTTACCTGTGTGTGAGCGGAGCGCACGTGTCTGTGTGTGCGCACGCATCAGAGTGGAACTCGATACGGAGACCAAAGGAGAATTGTAAACGTAGAGTCTGAAATGACATGCCGCCGTATAAATAAGATAAAGACCATAATGCTATTTAGTTTGTTTAATAAAATAAAAAGGTATAAACATGTTCTGTAGGAAAGGTAACCTTAAACGCTCTTCTCTACTCCTGTGATCTGGATACATCAAATAAGATTAACTTGACCTTCAAGGGGGGCAGGTGGTGCCGTTGGCGGGGCGGAGCGCCCCCTAAGGTAATGGTAGGGGAAACACTGCTTACTATATAAAAGTCACACAACACTTGTCTAAGATCAATTCTAACAAGACATATTTCAGAGATACAGAAGTGTGATTGAAATCAAACACATTTCTGCTGTGAGAACAACCTCAGTCACCATGGAGACCGTACAAATGTGTTCCCATGGAGACCAGCGCTCCTGGTTCTCTTCTAACCTCTTTTGAACTGTAAATGAGCACATCTTGGCCAGATGATTACTTTCTTATACAAAATTATGACTATTTATACAAAGAAAGAACAGTAGTCTGACAGATCCGATCACATCAAAAACAAATTCTAACAAAGATATTTGAAGTCTCAGCGAACACATTCCCTTTAGAGACCAGAAAGACAAAGCGTTCTCTTCTATTTTAAACTGTGAACGTCAGACTCGTGCAGCTGAACTAATGGATGGAGAAGTGCTTTAATGGATTTACTTGAGCAAATATCCTTTAACCTCACATGAACCATACGCACAACATCATCAACCTGACCAATGTCATTCTTTTAAAATTATGTACAGTGAAGAACAAGCTCTTTTCGAAAGCTCTACAAAGTGAATATATACATCATAAAACTTATTTGTAGCAAAATAATGCGTTTTTGAGCAAGAAACGACACGAGCTAGAAGAAAAGTGAATAACTCATCTTCACAATGTATCACCCAAACATTAAAGTGCAAACTGCACGTTGCATTATTTTGAGTATCTAGTCCATGACATGTCCACAGAAAGCTAAATGAATGTTCGGCTATATGCAGTTCAGATATTTAAAGAACAAACGCCTTACCAAGGTAATAACCTTCAGTTATGAATCTAACTTTGTTTTTACTTCATGCGCCATTTTAAAAGATATGAAGGAAAAACAGATCTCTATAAAATCTCATGGCAAACATCCCTCCAAGGTTAAATGGAATTATGTATTGTGTAAAGTTTATATAAGGACGATAATCCAGATATCAATATTTACTGACAAATTGTGTGATGCATTACATAACACACATTGGTCATTCTTGTTTTTAAGAAAACTTCTGACCAGAATTAAATGTGATCTCCCTCACACCTCTCTGATTGTCACAGTTTGGGCGAATATTCAGAGATTGTTTTACTGAAGTGAACATGAAGTGAGTCACGATGATATCAGACAGGTGTGGTGATGAAAATGTCCTTCAGGTTAACATCATTTTCTGTGATGTAATGCTTGTGTAAAAAACCTGTTTCACTGTAAATAAAGTGTATTCACTGAAGCTAATTCGTCAACCAGACGCTGAAACACAGCAAACAAATACATCTGCATCATGCAAGAAAACTGGAATAAAACATTATTGGCAACAACAGCATCACCCTATAAATGCATCGAATTCTGGCATAAAACTAGAATGAGAAAACAGTTTATGATGCAGCTTTACCAGGGAGATGACACTGCTGTGACTGACAGATGAAACAATCATGGAAAGTAAGATCTTTAACGTTCATGTTATTTTGACATGATTTGAACTCGACATCACACATTAATGCTGTTAATATGCATGATGATGACATAACGCCCAGTCTCGTTTCAGGCATTTAGTGTAAATTCATTGGTGTGTTTTACAACAAGAAAAAACAGAACATGTCAATAAGATGAAAGTTAAAGACACTTATTGTTGAAATCGTTACGTTACCTTCTCACAGAGAGACCGGACTTGATTCTCGCTCAGTTGTTTGCAGTCGTTCAGCTGCTCGACCCACTGGTCAAGCTCTTTAGTAAAGGCTTTATCATCCATCACCAGCGACATTATATTATTCTCTCTGATTCCGCGCCTACTTTTATATTACGATCCACTTTAACGCAATACTGCCGCACTCACGCGCTGCGCAGGGCCGACGCGACGCGCATCAAACCGCGAACACCGCTCTTCGACACAACTATCAGCTCGCTAAACGCTCAATTTTTTAACTCGAGCTTGTCATACACAGGCGCGTGTGATAAAGGATATCTGGCGCTGCTGAATTTTATTTTGCCTCCTCGCGCTTCCGACCTTCCTCATGAAAGCGCCGTGTAATGGCTGCGGGTGACGTAATCAGACGAGAGCGCCACTGTAGGAGGTGCTGCCCCCTGCGGAGAAGAGGACCAACAGCAGTACATACAACTGATAAAGAGCTTTCCACAACAGTACGTTTAAAAGGGATAGTTCACACCCCAAATGTATGGAATTCCAAACCTGACTAAATTAATAATAAAAAAATAGATCATTGAATTAATGTAAAAAGTCAAAAATAAATGAGTATGTATACTTTAATTTCCTTATTTACGTGTAATCATATATTTTTTCACATTTATTTATTTATGTATTTCTTTGTTTTGTGTGCTAATGAGTGAGGCCGTGTTTCATCTCAGACATTACCAATCGATCGCAGAGCGGCGGTGCTGAAGCTTTGAGGCCACAGGCACCGCGTGTTATGAACAAACGAAACGAGGTGGACGAAGTTGCATAGAGTTGGCAATCTAGTCATTTAATATCACCCCAACTGTATGTAGATAAGGTTCTTTCATTAGGGACATGGCTGTAAAACATTATCCGGTCGAGATTTCTAAAATGTCTTCGCACACATTTTTTTTATGGTTTTGTTTTAAGGCACTTACACTTATGAATATGTCATTTCCCTAAAATAAGGATATTATTTATCAAAAATCTTTCATAATTACTCCAAAAAGTATATCACTTTTGGAAAAAGCCAACAGATGAATTGAATTTTATTGCCAATCATAGGCCTACAATTCAGATCAAAAAGCTCTACTGTATTGACAATCAAAAAATAAATGTGCTGTTGTTTCAATTTCTGAATCACGAAACCTACATATATTATGATCAATATTAAACCAATATTAAATATTAAAAGAAATTCTAAGGAAGGATAAATATCATTAAATGCTTGATAATATACTTCCTTGGCTTTGGGAGGTATAGGAAAGATACATCGTTCTTATTTTTTTAAGAGAGCTGTTTGAAAAAAACTGAATCACATTATTTAGTTTACACTGAGCTGAAAATGTATCATGAATTAGTAAAGTTCGTATTACTTTGTTTGCAAAACTATTCCTAATAAACTCCTCCCATTTATTTGTAAAGATGGTAAATGAATAACTTAAGGATATACTGGGAAACATATTTTTAACCAACATAACAAAAGCCTTGGGAATACTATTTAACACCTTATGATATTTCTTATATCACATTGCAAATCATATTTTTCACAACATATTTTGTGATTCAAAAAGTGACCATTTTCATCTAGAAGATGAACAACAGACCAGATATCTCTTTCAAACCCATTTTTAAAGAAGAGTGACTTATTTCTGAATAAAATATACTGATTATTCCAAATTGGAGTATTATGAGGGGTACAATTTTGTTTATAAATCAGTTTCCAATATAAAATAAATGCCTGTGAAAATCTGACAATTTAAAAGGGAAGTTTTTGTATTGAAAAATCACAATATAACAAGAATTTAATTTTTGAAAAGATTTCTAGGTACACAAAACCAAAAATCATTATTATTTAATATAAAAGATTTAAGCCAATTCATTTTAAATGTTCAATTGATGCAATCAAAGTCAATGGCCTTTAAGCCTCCTTCTATAAAATCTTTCACCAAAATTCCTTTTTTGATATAATGAGCTTTTCTTTTCCAAATGTAGAAAAAAATTCTACTGATTAATTATCTTGATCTTTCTTTCCGAAATAAACATTGCACCTGCAGGGTAAACACATCTAGATAAAGACTCAGTTTTTGTCAATAAAATTCTCCCAAATATAGAAATATCCTACGGAAGCCGATAGGTGTCGCCGCGCTGCAACGGAAGAAAACACATGCAAACACAAAATCACCATTGAATTCCCAAAGCCTCTATATTAGTTGGGAGACACATGCCCTGCAAATCCTCGCAACACAAACAAATCCATTAATTAATTCGCTGCAAATTCTCGCAACACGAACAAAAACGCGCTGCAAATGGGCAACAACCCAACGGAAATGTTTCCAGGGGGCTCAAATAACTGATGCGCAATGGCTGGAACGCATTTCATTCACTGTGGACATATTCGTAGGTTGAGTTATAAATCAACTAAATTGAAATGCGTTTTTCTATTCTATTCTAGCCGTCCGATTTGAACAATTTAACGATTAAAGAAAACCATGAAATCATTAAAAGAGACCATGAGACTTTGTTATAGCTGCACGACATGCTTTCACAAGTATCACTAACGTGAAAGGACGAAAAAGTGTAATATTATATTGTAATATATTTTTTAATCAATTATTAAGTAAATTTAACACGACCGACCACAAAGAAAATAGGACCCCAATACAAGTTATTTGTTGATAACTCCACCTACGAATGTGGCCACAGTGAATGAAGCGCGTTCCAACTATTGTGCTTCTGTTATTTCAGTCCCCTTGGAAACACTTCCGTTGTGTTGTTGCCGATTAGGACAATAGCATCTGGCTGCAGACGAGATGCACTGTCAGACACATGCACTGTCAGCCGCGCATGCGCACTCGTCACATGCACTCTCAGCCGCGCATGCGCACTCGTCCCATGCACGCTCTAACGTATTTCACAAGGTGAACTGTAAGATTCTATTAATAAAATGTTAAGGTTACTGCTTTTTAAGAGTACCGTGAATACTGGTGGTTCAGTTCAAGGCCAGGTATTTATTATAATTATAGCTGAAATACATTAATGTGCATCTGCACTAATAATGAAAATACATAACTAAATAAAACCTTTTCTTGTACACGTAATCTTCCACCCTAAAAATATAAAGAAACTCACATATATACATAAATGTCTCATTCTACAATAAACAGGTGCTTGTTAATCAATGGTTTAATGATAAAGTTTTATTATATAGACATACTATATATATATATTATAGTTTATATATATAGTTTGTTTATATAAAAATAATTGTTCTAATATTAATTTGTTTTAATATTGCAGGTTAGTTTTGTTGTTTGAAATAAAACATAATTTATTATACAAAGAAACGTGAAGCATTTTAGAAATAATACAAGGGAAGTTGTTCATTTTGTAAAAATAAATCTTGAATAAATCGCATCGTGAGCTGAGTGAATCGTTACATCCCTATATTTGATAGATTTCAACGTCATATTAAATAATTTTGAGAAACACATTGTCAAAAAAATAACTATAAAGTGCAGGTCACCTACAAACTTTCCTGTGAGTTTTCAAGCAACGCTACAAAATTAATTTAGATAACGTTAGTTCTTCAATAAATTACTGTATGAAGAACATGTATCGTTAACCAAGTATCATAGATGCGATATATCTACCATTGATTATAAGGATTAAGTTAGGTTTCGAAAACATTATCGTATATATTAAAACGATACTTTACATCTATCTAATACTGTATGAATGAAATCAATATACTTACAGCATTCGTCTGATAATGTTAAAGAACGTTTTCGATTATATTTGTCAAATAATTCATAATAACACTTTTACTTCGACTTAATCTTGTATGAGAATAAATAAATAAATAAATTGAATATTTAATAAATATACTTATAATTGGCCTGTAGGTGCATTTAATTCACACACGTGTCTGACAGTGCGTTTGTTTAAGTGCGCATGCGCGGCTGAGACTGCATGTGTCGGAGTGCGCATGCGCCGCTGACAGTGCATCTGGCCTGAGAGTGCATCTGGTCTGCAGCTAGACCCTTCTCGATTAGGAACGCGTTTCTGTATTTGTTTGTGTTGCGAGGATTTGCTGCGGGCTTTGTGTTTGTTTGTGTTGCGAGAATGTGCAGGACATGTGTCACAACACTAATGAAGAGGCTTTCTGAATTTGCTGCTGTTTTTCTGTTTGCATGCGTTTTCTTCCGATGGAGCGCGGCGACACCTAACGGCTTCCGTAAATATCTCTTTGTATCCATCTGTCCAATCTGGATTTACATTCTGTAATCCTGTTAGATAAATTGTTTCACTTAATTCTTTGTCTCTGGTAATTACAATCCCAAGGTATTTTATGTGTTGGCACACATGAACAGAAACTGCCCAACAACAGGTCTGCTATGAGACTGTTGAAAGAATACACTTTGAATGTAAAAGCGCTGGATGGGGCTGATAAAAGCTCGAGTTGTTTGTCGATGAAACTCGCACAAACCAGCTCAGAACGCCCAGAGAAACCAGCGCATTTCACTGAAGTCTATGCAAACATTATGATCAACGCGTCTGCAAATTATGGAACGGGGACAATATGTATAACGCGAAACGCGTGAAATTTGTACGCGTAAATACGAATGTTGAGTTCGGATGTTCGCGTCGTACACCAGCTAATAGCGTTGCTCTGTTTAAGATTGCATTTGCATTTGTGATGCGATGGCACGTTGTTATATACTGTGTATATAATATAATATAATTAAATGAAATCACTAGTTAATCAAAATATATGAATATAATATGCGAAAAAAGACCATGCTAGGACCTCGTTTTGCTATGGGAGAATGCTACACCGGAAGCCCGCGTAAAACTGAGAACAAATGGGCGGAAATACGTAAGCAGCAGGGCATGCATACAGTGTGGGCGTGGCTTCCGTCTTTCCCTGTGATTTGATTGGATGTATAAAAACAGCCGTTGTATTTTGAAATGGAAATGGCAACTGACTAACTCTTTCTACAGCATGTGCAGCGTACATACCGCCGCCGTCGAGACTTCAAAAATCGCTCTGGCCGCCCTGCCAACAACGCTGTAGATTGAGTCTTAAGCGCTCTGACGTAGATCGAAATCTTATCTTGTATTTAAAGGGGCCACAGAGCAAACAAACTTGTTGGTCTTGTGCAGACTGACCACAAGAAATTGATCAGTGGAAAGAACTTTATTGTAGTTAGACCGTTTGCTAACGAAATAATTTTCTGCAGCAGTAACACTGTTGTGCATGCTCTGGCGCTAAAGTTCGCATGAAATTATAAAATATAATAAAATGTATAACGTAAATGCACATCATCAGCCACTCACCAGGAACACAAACAATCTCAGACTCCTTTGTCCACGCATCATTTTTTAAATGTATCTACCATGAACAGGGAAGCGTCATATATGATTAGGAAACCCTCCACAGCAATAATCAACCTCTCCTCCATTTTACTTGGCAACTAATGTGGTCGGAACCAACGTTTACAGGGCTGCGCCTTCTCTGGAATCCTCTCAAATGTTGGACTTCTACGTTCCGATTGGTTGCCGCTTAACCGCGTCATAGCTGATTACCATAAAGTTGACCTGATTTCAACTCTCCTTGACGCCATCAATGGCAAAGACGCGCAGCCGGCTCACATTGAAAATGAATGACTTCCGGCCACGTTGACGCTCTCAAGCTGTCTGACATATGTAATTTAAGATGGATAGTCATTACAGGAAAACAAAGTGCATTTTCAGATTTTAACTAAAGATCAAGGCACACTATTAAGAGTTGTAGTAAGTATGCTCTAATATGGCATTTGAGTACATAAAATCGATCTACCTTATTTGGTCATTTGCAAAGAAAAGGACCTTCTCTTCTGGTTCAAGCAAAACCGATATGTGTGAGCATGTTTGTTCCTCCGTATATTAAGTTATTGCCAGTTACCATACGTGAAAATGGCTGTGCTTACAGGTTATGGGGCCAGGAAAGAAGTAGGTAACCTATCGGATAGACTTTGCTTGACAGGGATGAAAAGAATTACGAACTTTAGGATACTACGTTTTTGGACCATCTGCGACTGCTAGGGCTAAAGGAGATTACTCTGCAAGCACCTGCAGCAGAAAACGAAGAGGAAGAGGGTGATAAAAACGAGGAAGCATATGCTGAGTTGATTCAATTTTCTGACGACAAAAGTTTGTTTCGTGTAATGTGAGACGCGGTGGATTGCGGAAGAAGTTCGGCAGATCTTGAAATACTACTTTGAGGATTATTAGAAAACCACGCGGGAAAGAGAACAAGTCGTTGACGGCGTAATAACCTGCCACAGCTGCGGCCAAAGAGGACACAGCCTGTGCATGTGTAACGGGTAAAAGAAGTTTGTTATGAATTGTGCCAAAAAATAAAAGTTTGTTCATCTTGCGAAACATTTGTTGAACTGTATTAAATATATGCATCAGTAAGAAGAGGATATGAGGACACCTACAGGTGGCTAATGAAAACTTAAAGCGGAGTCCGCAATATTCTCCTCAGTGACATGTAAACTGCTGAGGAGAAAGGTAAGTGTAGAATCTTACTCCGGTCACATGGAAGTAACATGTAGTTAGACATTATTTAATTTGTTTTTGAGGTCAAATTGTTCTCTTAAAAGTATTTCATTTCAAATTTGAGTCATAACAGATATATAGAGTTGATGGAAAATTTGTTTTGTACCGAACTTACCACCGAGTGGTTTGGGAGCACATGGTGTTTGTTTGGTTCCTATCTCTGTATTTTGCAATTGCTTATTTCCACATGTTTGTTTATTTTTGATAGTTATGTATGTGACGGGAAGAGATGTTTAATGGCCATTTGGTGTCGTTTCATATATTCCAGGTATGATGCATCAATGTTCTTATATTGTAATATTTACTGTGTTCGAGAAATAACAGAAATGGAGTTCTTGGTCTTGTGAAAGCTTATATATTGATTGTTAATCTGGTGAATGAGTCGCATGTAAACTGCTGAGGAGAATGTTATGTATGTGACCGGAAGAGATGTTTAATGGCCATTTGGTGTCGTTTCATATATTTCAATAAATGCTACAAGTGAACTCCGCCTGTGTGTCCGTGTTATTCTTCCCGGAGTGATTTTAAGAAGGAACCAGAAAGAAGGGGTTACACATGCCCAAACCAGTGTTGCAAGGGACAGCGTTAAAGTTACTGCAAAAGTTCAACTCCCAAAGATACATCTTGCAGGCGCAAACAGAGATACAGTGTGAAACAAACCACAGATAAAGATGACGATGAGCATGCGTTGGCATTAACGATAAGTGACTGCCCGATCTACGGATTGCAATGGAAAGGCTGATGGTTGACATGGGAGCTACTTCACATATAATCCATGATGGAGAAACATTACATCGAGCTAGCAGATGGAACCAGAGCAAATGGAGAGGCGCTGAAACGAGGTGATTCAGAGGTGTATCTGATTGACAGCGAGGGACCTCCGGTGAGCATGACGCCCTGTACATCCCATCGTATCCTCAGAACATCTTTGCTGTCAAAGCAGCAACAGCGAATGGAGCCTCAATCAACTTCATTCATGAAGACGATACCAAGTTCAACATACAACAGTACAATAGAATTAAGTATCTGAACACTGCAGATGAAGAAAATAATAGTTGATGGGTGTCATGATATTCAAACTTGGCCCGAGATTCTTGGTCACTGTAATTATGATGATGTTTCCAGATTGAGGGAGTTGAGGGAATGAAGATCAAGGGCAAAGGTGAGAAGTCCAATCTAGAATGTGAAATTTGCACACAGGGGAAATTTGTGAAGAGCAGAAATAGAGAACCTTGTGCACAAGCTAAAGCACTACTTGAACTAGTGCATACTGATTTAGCTGGTCATATTGAACCAGAGGCTAAAGAAGGTTTTCGTTGTGCTCTCGCATCTACTGATGTCTATTCAGGTGTACTGTTTGTTCGCTTCCTTAAAGCTAAAAGTGACACTGTAAGAGCTACTAAAAAATCATTCCGTATGTGGCACCATTTGGAACCATAAGGTGCACTAGATCAGATAACCTCTACAGATGATCTAGAATGCACCCGCACGAGTGTTCTTCAATGAACTGAAGAGAGCATACGTCACTCATCTCTTCATTAAGTTACATTGGTTTCCTGTAGTCGCTCAAGACTAGGCTCTATGAGAACAGTTTTATGCTTTTTGTTGTCCTTCTGTTGTTCCAGTTGCTTCCATTGTTAACCTCATTTGTAAGTCGCTTTGGATAAAAGCATCTGCTAAATTTAAATGTAAATAACGGTATTTGAATTGATGACCAAAGAGTTTTAGTCACTGCTCAGCAGAAATCACTTAAGACGTAAAATCAAAACCCTGTTTAAAATTGCAAGATGTATTCTCTCAGAGAGCTTTTGCCCAGGTTACTGTGGACATCTGCACTAATGACAGTGGCAGCAATCACAAACAGATGTTATAACAGTCAAACGCAGGAAACCACATACTACAGTATATGCTAACAGGAGAAAACCGAACCTCTGTAGAATGAGGCTATTTGGTTCAGTGTGCCATGCATAGAAATATGAGAAGAATAAACTAGACTCGGATGTGAATGGAGGACTTTTGTAGGTTATGACATAAACAGCCCTGCCTACCTGGGGTCTGTACTAGAGTTGAAACGAGTATCCCGTACGGATAAAGCACTTTTGCTGAGTACGAGTATCATACGAGTAATACGAGTCAATATCTATGCTCGGATTGAATAAAAATCCTCATTGTGTTGCTGACTGTGTCTTTGTTCTGTGATAGTCACAGTGCCCCTCCCCTACACATATACAGATGTATTGTGTTGCTGACTGTGTCTTTGTTCTGTGATAGTCACAGTGCCCCTCCCCTACACATATACAGATGTATTGTGTTGCTGACTGTGTCTGTGTTCTGTGATAGTCACACCGCCCCTCCCCTACACATATACAGATGTATTGTGTTGCTGACTGTGTCTGCGTTCTGTGATAGTCACAGCGCCCCTTCCCTACAGATATACAGATGTATTGTGTTGCTGACTGTGTCTGCGTTCTGTGATAGTCACAGCGCCCCTCCCCTACACACATACAGATGTATTGTGTTGCTGACTGTGTCTGCGTTCTGTGATAGTCACAGCGCCCCTCCCCTACACATATACAGATGTATTGTGTTGCTGACTGTGTCTGTGTTCTGTGATAGTCACAGCGCCCCTTCCCTACACATATACAGATGTATTGTGTTGCTGACTGTGTCTGTGTTCTGTGATAGTCACAGCGCCCCTCCCCTACACATATACAGATGTATTGTGTTGCTGACTGTGTCTGCGTTCTGTGATAGTCACAGCGCCCCTCCCCTACACATATACAGATGTATTGTGTAGCTGACTGTGTCTGTGTTCTGTGATAGTCACAGCGCCCCTCCTCTACACACATACAGATGTATTGTGTTGCTGACTGTGTCTGTGTTCTGTGATAGTCACAGCGCCCCTCCCCTACACATATACAGATGTATTGTGTTGCTGACTGTGTCTGTGTTCTGTGATAGTCACAGCGCCCCTCCCCTACACATATACAGATGTATTGTGTTGCTGACTGTGTCTGTGTTCTGTGATAGTCACAGCGCCCCTCCCCTACACATATACAGATGTATTGTGTTGCTGACTGTGTCTGTGTTCTGTGATAGTCACAGCGCCCCTCCCCTACACATATACAGATGTATTGTGTTGCTGACTGTGTCTGTGTTCTGTGATAGTCACAGCGCCCCTCCCCTACACATATACAGATGTATTGTGTTGCTGACTGTGTCTGTGTTCTGTGATAGTCACAGCGCCCCTCCTCTACACATATACAGATGTATTGTGTTGCTGACTGTGTCTGTGTTCTGTGATAGTCACAGCGCCCCTCCCCTACACATATACAGATGTATTGTGTTGCTGACTGTGTCTGCGTTCTGTGATAGTCCCAGCGCCCCTCCCCTACACACATACAGATGTATTGTGTTGCTGACTGTGTCTGCGTTCTGTGATAGTCACAGCGCCCCTCCCCTACACATATACAGATGTATTGTGTTGCTGACTGTGTCTGTGTTCTGTGATAGTCACAGCGCCCCTCCCCTACACATATACAGATGTATTGTGTTGCTGACTGTGTCTGTGTTCTGTGATAGTCACAGCGCCCCTCCCCTACACATATACAGATGTATTGTGTTGCTGACTGTGTCTGTGTTCGGTGATAGTCACAGCGCCCCTCCTCTACACATATACAGATGTATTGTGTTGCTGACTGTGTCTTTGTTCTGTGATAGTCACAGCGCCCCTCCCCTACACACATACAGATGTATTGTGTTGCTGACTGTGTCTGTGTTCTGTGATAGTCACAGCGCCCCTCCTCTACACATATACAGATGTATTGTGTTGCTGACTGTGTCTGCGTTCTGTGATAGTCACAGTGCCCCTCCCCTACACATATACAGATGTATTGTGTTGCTGACTGTGTCTGTGTTCTGTGATAGTCACAGCGCTCCTCTCCTACACATATACAGATGTATTGTGTTACTGACTGTGTCTGTGTTCTGTGATAGTCACAGCGCCCCTCCCCTACACATATACAGATGTATTGTGTTGCTGACTGTGTCTGCGTTCTGTGATAGTCACAGCGCCCCTTCCCTACAGATATACAGATGTATTGTGTTGCTGACTGTGTCTGCGTTCTGTGATAGTCACAGCGCCCCTTCCCTACACATATACAGATGTATTGTGTTGCTGACTGTGTCTGCGTTCTGTGATAGTCACAGCGCCCCTCCCCTACACACATACAGATGTATTGTGTTGCTGACTGTGTCTGCGTTCTGTGATAGTCACAGCGCCCCTCCCCTACACATATACAGATGTATTGTGTTGCTGACTGTGTCTGTGTTCTGTGATAGTCACAGCGCCCCTTCCCTACACATATACAGATGTATTGTGTTGCTGACTGTGTCTGCGTTCTGTGATAGTCACAGCGCCCCTCCCCTACACATATACAGATGTATTGTGTTGCTGACTGTGTTCTGTGATAGTCACAGCGCCCCTCCCCTACACATATACAGATGTATTGTGTTGCTGACTGTGTCTGTGTTCTGTGATAGTCACAGCGCCCCTCCCCTACACATATACAGATGTATTGTGTTGCTGACTGTGTCTGTGTTCTGTGATAGTCACAGCGCCCCTCCCCTACACATATACAGATGTATTGTGTTGCTGACTGTGTCTGTGTTCTGTGATAGTCACAGCGCCCCTCCCCTACACATATACAGATGTATTGTGTTGCTGACTGTGTCTGCGTTCTGTGATAGTCACAGCGCCCCTCCCCTACACATATACAGATGTATTGTGTTGCTGACTGTGTCTGCGTTCTGTGATAGTCACAGCGCCCCTCCCCTACACATATACAGATGTATTGTGTTGCTGACTGTGTCTGTGTTCTGTGATAGTCACAGCGCCCCTCCTCTACACATATACAGATATATTGTGTTGCTGACTGTGTCTGCGTTCTGTGATAGTCACAGCGCCCCTCCCCTACACATATACAGATGTATTGTGTTGCTGACTGTGTCTGTGTTCTGTGATAGTCACAGCGCCCCTCCTCTACACATATACAGATGTATTGTGTTGCTGACTGTGTCTGTGTTCTGTGATAGTCACAGCGCCCCTCCTCTACACACATACAGATGTATTGTGTTGCTGACTGTGTCTGTGTTCTGTGATAGTCACAGCGCCCCTCCTCTACACATATACAGATGTATTGTGTTGCTGACTGTGTCTGTGTTCTGTGATAGTCACAGCGCCCCTCCCCTACACATATACAGATGTATTGTGTTGCTGACTGTGTCTGCGTTCTGTGATAGTCACAGCGCCCCTCCCCTACACACATAGAGATGTATTGTGTTGCTGACTGTGTCTGCGTTCTGTGATAGTCACAGCGCCCCTCCCCTACACACATAGAGATGTATTGTGTTGCTGACTGTGTCTGTGTTCTGTGATAGTCACAGCGCCCCTCCTCTACACATATACAGATGTATTGTGTTGCTGACTGTGTCTGAGTTCTGTGATAGTCACAGCGCCCCTCCCCTACACACATACAGATGTATTGTGTTGCTGACTGTGTCTGTGTGCGCTCCTCCCCTACACATATACAGATGTATTGTGTTGCTGACTGTGTCTGCGTTCTGTGATAGTCACACGCTCCTCCCCTACACATATACAGATGTATTGTGTTGCTGACTGTGTCTGCGTTCTGTGATAGTCACAGCGCCCCTCCCCTACACATATACAGATGTATTGTGTTGCTGACTGTGTCTGTGTTCTGTGATAGTCACAGCGCTCCTCCCCTACACATATACAGATGTATTGTGTTGCTGACTGTGTCTGTGTTCTGTGATAGTCACAGCGCCCCTCCCCTACACATATACAGATGTATTGTGTTGCTGACTGTGTCTGCGTTCTGTGATAGTCACAGCGCCCCTCCCCTACACATATACAGATGTATTGTGTTGCTGACTGTGTCTGAGTTCTGTGATAGTCACAGCGCCCCTCCCCTACACACATACAGATGTATTGTGTTGCTGACTGTGTCTGTGTGCGCTCCTCCCCTACACATATACAGATGTATTGTGTTGCTGACTGTGTCTGCGTTCTGTGATAGTCACAGCGCCCCTCCCCTACACATATACAGATGTATTGTGTTGCTGACTGTGTCTGCGTTCTGTGATAGTCACAGCGCCCCTCCCCTACACATATACAGATGTATTGTGTTGCTGACTGTGTCTGTGTTCTGTGATAGTCACAGCGCCCCTCCTCTACACATATACAGATATATTGTGTTGCTGACTGTGTCTGCGTTCTGTGATAGTCACAGCGCCCCTCCCCTACACATATACAGATGTATTGTGTTGCTGACTGTGTCTGTGTTCTGTGATAGTCACAGCGCCCCTCCTCTACACATATACAGATGTATTGTGTTGCTGACTGTGTCTGTGTTCTGTGATAGTCACAGCGCCCCTCCTCTACACACATACAGATGTATTGTGTTGCTGACTGTGTCTGTGTTCTGTGATAGTCACAGCGCCCCTCCTCTACACATATACAGATGTATTGTGTTGCTGACTGTGTCTGTGTTCTGTGATAGTCACAGCGCCCCTCCCCTACACATATACAGATGTATTGTGTTGCTGACTGTGTCTGCGTTCTGTGATAGTCACAGCGCCCCTCCCCTACACACATAGAGATGTATTGTGTTGCTGACTGTGTCTGCGTTCTGTGATAGTCACAGCGCCCCTCCCCTACACACATAGAGATGTATTGTGTTGCTGACTGTGTCTGTGTTCTGTGATAGTCACAGCGCCCCTCCCCTACACACATACAGATGTATTGTGTTGCTGACTGTGTCTGTGTGCGCTCCTCCCCTACACATATACAGATGTATTGTGTTGCTGACTGTGTCTGCGTTCTGTGATAGTCACACGCTCCTCCCCTACACATATACAGATGTATTGTGTTGCTGACTGTGTCTGCGTTCTGTGATAGTCACAGCGCCCCTCCCCTACACATATACAGATGTATTGTGTTGCTGACTGTGTCTGTGTTCTGTGATAGTCACAGCGCTCCTCCCCTACACATATACAGATGTATTGTGTTGCTGACTGTGTCTGTGTTCTGTGATAGTCACAGCGCTCCTCCCCTACACATATACAGATGTATTGTGTTGCTGACTGTGTCTGTGTTCTGTGATAGTCACAGCGCCCCTCCTCTACACATATACAGATGTATTGTGTTGCTGACTGTGTCTGTGTTCTGTGATAGTCACAGCGCCCCTCCCCTACACATATACAGATGTATTGTGTTGCTGACTGTGTCTGTGTTCTGTGATAGTCACAGCGCCCCTCCCCTACACATATACAGATGTATTGTGTTGCTGACTGTGTTCGCAGCTCTCTCTCTCCGTCTCTCCCTCAGTCACTCAGGTTCGCGGGTCTTTTCCATAAACATTTAGGTTTCTTCAGCTTCAGGTTTGTTTTTATTTCGGTTTGTAGTACTTACTTATTAACCAGTAGAGTTTGGTAAACTTGGGGTTTGTTCAGACGTGGTGCTTGGTAGAATGCGACTCGCGTTTCGTCTCTGCCTGTCTTTTTAAAACCGTCAGCTGGCTCTAAACAGTTTTTAATTAAAAGTTAAAAATAAAGTTATGTTTAAATGAAAACTCTTGTTCATTACAGTTTACTTCATAATCGCAACCGCATGTGTTGTATTCATTGTTGCAAAACTTATTCTGTATATAGTTCGTTTGTCATCGTGATCAAAACCATTGATCTGAAGCTCAATGCTGATGCTGTCATGTAAATATTTTTCTAATCAGCATTAAATATAACAATTTCTGATCAACCCATATCAATTGCATGCTTAAAATAACATACCGGAACATACGTGGAGATGGTGGTTTAGTGGGTTAAACCACTGAACTGGTAAATCAAAGGTTGCTGGTTCGATCCCAGCATCCACCACCAGTGTGTCCTTGAGCAAGACACTTTACTCCATGTTGCTCCAGGGGGATTGTCCCTGTAATAAGTGCACTGTAAGTCGCTTTGGATAAAAGCGTCTGCCAAATGCCTAAATGTAAATGTACCGGTTAAGGCCCCGCCCATCTCAAGACAACCCGACCCAATTTCCGGGTTAAAACCCGCCCACTTCCTGGTTAGGCCCCGCCCAGTCTGAGTACGGATACGGATACAGATAATTCATATGGTTAACAGATACAGATAATGCTGTACTCGCTCATCCCTAGTCTGTACCATGATGGTAGTTGAACAAACTCTGGGTTACAGGATTGGTTTTGAGTCGACTAAACCAAATCGATGCAATCAGGCTTAATTGGTACCATGACGCAGCTCATGAACTTTCTCTGTCAACTCAAGCTTTGATCCTTAAGCTATGATTACTCCACGCGCGCGTGCACATAAAACAGTGACGTCGGCACTGAACAACCAATCGCGTTCAATATGGATAGAGCGAGAGCGATATATTTTTCCACGCAGGAGCAAGAGATTATTCTTAAGAAATATGAAGAATATAGAAGTGTTTTTCAAGCACGCAGTAACACTGTATCTGCTGCCAAAGCAAGAGAACGATCTTGGAGGAAGATTGCTGATTGTGTTAATGCGTAAGTTAAACAATTAATGTAAAATTAATTGGGCTATATAAAAAATATATTAAATGCTAAAATGAAAATATGTGTATTCATGTCGATACATGCATTTACATTACATTTACATTTACGCATTTGGCAGACGCTTTTATCCAAAGTGACTTGCATTGCTTTATCCTTTACATTTTACATAGGTATTTGCAATCCCCTGGGATCGAACCGACAATGCTCTTACCACTGAGATACAGGAAAGCTATACATGCATACATACATGCATAGTATGTATGTATGTAAAATGTGAATGTATTCTAAGCTATTACATCCTAAGAAAGATTGATATTCATTGATTTTTAGATGCAACCCCAACTCCAAACGTTCCTGGCAGCAGATCAAGACAAAATATAAGAATATAACTCAAAGTGGTGAGTATTTACCACAACCTTTTATTATTTTTGTGAACATTTAGTCACAAACGCTTGTTTGCAGCAAACAGAAAAAAGTGTGAAATGAGGAAAACTGGGCGAGGGCCACCAACTCAAGATTACTGTGGCGGAGGAGTTGGCGCCAGTGGCGGAGCTACACTTTAAAAACAGGGGTGGCAAAGGGGTGTCAAGGTAAAAATAAATTATTTTCCACAAAATGTATATAGATTAAATTAAAGTTGTTTATTTTCCAAAATGTACACAATTATATATGTATTAAGTATACAGCAAAAATAGAACAACAAGTATTCAAAGTGCTCCTTGGACTAATCAAGTCCAAGAGAAAAAACTGAGGTAAACTTGGACCTGTCAAAACAAGGCAGGAGTAGGCAGATGTACACATTCAAACATGTACTACAAGAATAATAGTAGAACAACAATACAAAAAAAACATAGAGCCCTTTAACACTGACTCTAATGATAAACTTCAATAGTTGTACCAGGTATAACCTGCATCTACCCATGGTATGGCACCACCAATTTCACAAATACAAACATTCAGATTCAGAACAGCATAATTCTGCGGTTCTGGTGAGATGAAGCAAAATGTTTTACACACCTCATGAAGAAACCATAATGTGGAACAATTTGCTTGTTATTATTTACCATGAGTACACCGTTACTAATAATACAAATACTAAAGTAATACATGACGACAAAATCTGAGTATATTGAGGTCTAGCCTATTTGACAACACAAGGAAAATTGCTTAAAGACATCTAGACATGTTATGTGAAGTAACGGATAATCTATAGCGAGGCGGTTGTTATAGCGAATACAACACCGACAGGCTGTTTAGGAGCCCGGCGTGAAGCGGAGGGATCTTAAATCAGCCTGAAGGGGTTTTATTCGCTATAACAACCACCTCGCTTTACATTATCCCGCTTATTACATGGCTACCTACCAAATAAATAAATAATTTGACACAACATATTGATTTAAAAGGGAGTTTATTGATTTAAAAACTATTTATATTGCTTCCGCTAAAGAAAATAGTCCGTTCGGTCTCTACGGTTAGAATCCTGCGTCCATGGCAACGCTCTGTTTTTCATGACAACTGTCTGTTATACTGAGATTAGTGCTGCATTACACGTGCCAATATGAATAAGCCTACCTAATGTCTGTGATTGTTGCTGAACATTTGCTAACGACATGTTTTAAGCATATTCACGCAGTCGTGACAGTATTAGTCAGTCAGTTTCACGACTAGTAATGCTCATGAAGTATTAATGCCAAGCAAGTGCAACGTCTCCCTTACTTCCCGTTAAAACACTACTTCGTTTAATTTAATACCAATAATAGCCGTACATACCAGCAACATGCTCTTCATCTATCCCGTGTGCTGTCGGCGTTGTTTTGGAGCCGTTTGGAGCACGTCACGAAGGTGCTGCGTGTCAGCTTAAATAATGAAAAGTGTAGCAGCAACAGCACGCTGCGGCTGCACGCTTGTGCGTGCTGCGTAAGGATGCATTCACGTCCGTTGGAAGATTTGGTAAATGTTCGTAAAAATCTAACAGTGTAATGTTTTCAGCGGGGTGGCAACAGGGGTGGCAAGGACTTCGTATGGGGTGGCAATTGCCACCCCAACTAGCCCTCTGGCTCCGCCACTGGTTGGCGCTGAGTAATAATAAGGGGCGGCCGATTATGGATGGGATTGCAAGTCCTGTACAGTCTGACCCTGGTGCTGGCTCCTCTAAGCAAGTGACACTGGGTATGTGTGTGCAATGCATTACTAATGTTTTTAAAAGAGTTAAATATGGCTGACTCTGTTCTGCAGTAGAGGGAAATACAGTGTCTCTGTTGAAGCCAGCACACATGCACACAGTCTCCTGCACAGAGGTCAGTATGCAGAAGACAGAACACAATGAACATAACCTGCTTTATAACAGTTATGCTGTACATTGGCCTTTTATTTATTAGGGTGAACCACATGATGAAGACACTCTATCTGTGTGTTCTGAGACAGTTGCTGAGGTGAATGCACTGGGCTTTTTATTATGGCACACATTTGAATGTCATAATTAAGTGACTGGCCCTTACACATCTCTTTTACTGTAGGATTTTTCACAACCTGCCCCAGAAACTGAAGCCTCTACCTCAATGGGCTACAGAAGGAATGTGAACAAGGTAATGCTTTAAACCTTTGACATAAATTACAGTCAGTGCTATGTTTGTAGAAAGTCATGCCACTTTTTGTGATTTGATCAACCTCCAGAAAACGTATAATAATTGTTTCAGGTGGAAACAGACTCGGTCAGGGCCCTTTACAAAAGGAGTCTAGAACTAGACTGTTCACTGAAGGAGCTGGACTGTGAGCTGAGGAGGCTCCAAATTAAAAAAAAAAATTGGAGATCAAACAGCTGGAAAAAACTGATCTCAGTATGTGAACTTTTTTTTTAACCAAGTAACCCTTTAGTATGAACACTTAGATTGTTTATTAATGTAATTTTCTCTTGCTCTCTTTCTTCCTCCCAGGGCGTCGCAACCGTGGGGGATGCTTTCCCCGGTGAGAGGGTTAAACACCCGCACTTTTTCTGCAGTTTTCCGCAGTTTTGTACAAACGCAATACAGCAGTCGCTCCAGCGTTTCTCTGTCAGCTCTGTATCTGCGCTCGATGCGGCTGCTTCCTCTCCCCTCCCACTCAAACAGATTGGCTGTTCTGCCTCAAGTCCCGCCTCTCTTGATGTTTTAGATTGATCGGTCAGCTCGTGCTGAGGAGGCGGGAACGGTTATGGTTATTAACGCCTCCCTATTCCAGTTACTTTGAATGAGTGTTTATGCTTTTGAGGTTTTTAAATAACCTTGATATGTGTTTGGGAAGATGTTTAGTTTATGTTTTGTTGATATGTCGAGTATTTTCTGAATTATATTTTGTTTTTAGACTAATGCTAATTGCCAATTGGGATATTGTTCAAAGCTAGATAAATTCGGTTATTTATGTGGCATGCAATGTATAAAGTAACTGTGATGAAGAAGGCAGGGAATTGACGAGGAGGAGGGACAAATTGTCCTTGTTAAGCAGTGTATTTATGGGTTTATTGATTTTGATATTTTGAGCATTGTTTTTTTTGTTTAGCTGAATACTTATGTGGATACTTACCTATTATGTTTGATTGTACCTGTTGAACAACTATGAAAGAAAAGTTAATATTATTGTAATGTTTAAAAACAGATTTATTTATACCACCAGAGAAAAAGCTTTGTGTGTGTGTTTTTTTTATATCTCCCCTTTTCAAGGTGCAAGTAAGCAAACTTTAGCGGCCACAGTCCTGTCAGACCTATTTCACTATCAAGCTTTCCACTGTCTTTTCCCCCTGGTATTATTAAAGTATTTCTGATTCATTAGCAAGTCTACTGTTATGTATTTTAACAACAAAGTTTTGACTTATCTTATGTGTTCCGAATGTGTTTTTATACTTTTCTAGTATCACTCATAGCTTATCTTGTATGTTATACCTATTGTACCGTTCTGTCATTACATTCATCATTTTCATTGTTAACAAACAAACCACATCCATCCCCCGCACTTTTGAAAAGCTTGCTACGCCCCTGCTTCCTCTACATGATCAATAAAACAGTTTGAGACCTATCTGCAGTGTCAGTGTGCTTTTATTAAGTAAAATATTGTGTTGTGATTGAATCTCTGACAGCTGCGCCAGCTGGGTGGTCAAGTGTGATGGGGTCAATTTCATCAGGGAGAAGCTGGTTTTGTGGTGGTTCTCGCTCCTTTCTGATAGTGGCTATATTGTGCAGAATGGCACATGCAGCCACTATCTGTGATGCCCGCTCTGGTGACACTCTTAAACGCCTAAGGCAGTTGAAACGTGCCTTTAGGATGCCAAAGGTCATCTCGATCTTGACCCTGGTTTTACTGAGGGTCCCATTGAAGCGGTTTTGTGGCCCTGTCTGAGGGTCAGGATAGGGGGTTAGCAAAAACCTCTGGCATGCATAAGCTCTATCTCCTACCTACAGGCCATCAAAAAGCCCTGTCATTGAACAGAAAATGGGCTATTTTGCTATTAAAATTTAAACTTTAAAGTGTACTGTTCCAAATTTTACTTGCCTTCCTCAAAACGCTGACACAAAATAGACTCACGGAAATGCGTGAGTCATGCACTGAGCCAGGCCATTTGGAATCCAAGCTTGTGATCATGCATTCATGATCCCAAGTCATCTGCAGATGAAATGTACAGTAAATAATTGTCCTATCTGTTAGTTACTATTTATTTAAAGTTTGATCTCAATGCAAATAAAAATAATTTCACATGGGCTGTACAGTAGCCCTACCTGAACATTAAGGCTGTGAAAGGACTTTGTTCACATAATCTGCTTCATGTTCTCCTAGCGCTGTGGAGATTGCAACATGTGTGCAGTCTATTGCTCCTATGACTCTAGGGAATCCTATCACAGGAATGAAAAATATATATTTAAAACCATTCCTAACAGGTAGCTACCGCATACTATTGTGTGAAATATGAGCATTCAAAAAAATGAGCGTGAAAGGTTAAATTTGTTCATGTGATGTCACCCTATCAAGATATCTTACCGGCAATTTTATAAAAGCCCTCTTTTATGGACATGGTGGATAAATGTCCAGGGAACACAATGAAGCTATTTATGTACCCCTGCAGAGCGTGGACCACCTTCGAATGGTTCGACAGAATGTGTTTTTCCCTAGATTCTCTGCATCACCGACCACATACAAGTATGTACCTCTTGCAAAAAAACGCAACGCAATACATACCATTTGGGGTACAGTAAGGGCATGGCTTCGACGAGTCACATTTGTTATGTGGGGCTCAAGAAGTTCGCAAAGATAAGACATACTTCCGTGGAAAATCTGTATCTTTCGTACAAGTAACTATCAGGAAAGTCAAGGGGATTTTGTCTGTCCCTAAAAACTCTTTCTCTACGAAGTGCTTGTTTAACAATTTGCGCGGAGATGTCCACAGGATTTGGGAGAAAAGGTGAAGCCATTGCAACAGAGAACAGCTGCTGGGAACCTATATGTTTCTTTGCTCACAGCTGATTGGTCAAACTTCAGTCTGAGATCTCGAATCCAGAACATAACCTGCCCCGGAGCAGGTTAGCCGTGCAGCATAAGATACCATGGCGACGAACACCGATTAAAGCCGAGCTACTTTCATGGTACCTAGAACCCAGGGTGGGCACAAACTAAACTGAAACATAGCTGGCTAGCCACCTAAACCAGCTTCATGGTACAGGCCCCAGGTATATTATCCAGACAATGGAAAAGTTCTCAAGCACAGGCTTGTTAAATTCTTCACTAAGTGTGTTACACAACACACATATACAGACAAAAGCTGACTTTTCGGATGAAAATTTCTGTAGACAGGAATATTTACCCACAGAGGCAAACATAGACACTACTGCTCACAGTTCAAAGACTACTGAAGAGTGTAGACTTGAAGGTCAAGGGAGTGCTCAGAAAGAGGGAATCGACCCAAAGAGAAATAGGAGAACTCCTCAGTGTTTGACGGACTATGAGTCTGATGTTGATTCTGATGACTAGATTCTAACCCATGTTGATTATTAATACAGGGTGTGTAATGTACCACAAACTAACACAGAAGCTTTGAGTTCAGACAAATCCCTTTTTGGGCGAATGCAATGAAAGAAGAAATGGACTCTCTTAAAGGTACAGTGTGTAGGAATTTGAAGGATTTATTCACCAAAATGTAATATATAATACAAAACTATGTTGTGTGTGGTGAAGAAATACCTTACAAAATGAAGCGAAATGTTTATATTATCTTACAATGAGCCATTTTATGTATATACACCACGGGCACACCCTTGCATGTAATTTATCAATGTGCACAGCCATGTTTCTATAGTAGCACTACACGGACAAACAAAGCGTGTTTCATAAAAGGAAGGATGCACAGGACTATGTTCTTCTTCTTCGGCTGTGTTTTGAGGCAGCTTGCCACGCCACTACCTAGAAGGATTAGCAGAAGAAGAGGAAGAACAATAACAAAATTCCCTTGTCATGTTTTTTATTAGAAATAGAAACAGTTCTTTTGTTGGGGTTAGACGTGAAATTTGCGCTAATGGTGGACCACACGAGAGAGCATCAATCTGTTTCGTCAAAAAAGAGAAAATACGATGCAGCAAGGCGAAGTCAAGACAAAAAACGAAATAAAACCTGAATAAACATCAGTGTGGCTTTTCCCAAATGGAGGACACTGAAGCAGGAAAAGGTTTGCTAAGCGACGCCGCAGTTGCCAGCTTTCTGCTGGACCGGTAAATTTGTCTAATTTCCACAATATAAGTGAATTGTTTGTTTGATAGCTTTAGCTAATAGATGAGCTGATCATAAAGAGAAGTAGCGTTCTTCTTTGTACATTTTTAGCACTTTGTAATTGTATCATAAGTCCTTGTTGCATGGCCGTGTGGAAATCAAGTTAGAAATCATGTTAACAATCATAATTTGAATAAATCAGGTGTAAGTTATATTATAATACTGCCTAGCTTCCACATCCTCTCTTGTGCGGTCCTCCCGGGTAACGTTAGCTCCTCTGCTTCTCCTCGTCCTGCCTGCATCTCCAACACCGCTACCTCTCCGCCCTCTTCCTCTTACTACCTGTGTTAAGTCCTCTGATTGACTCTGTGATGATGAGAACAACGTCTGCTCAGACTTTCGCGGTTAGATTACACGCCTTTAGCATTAGCAAGCCGTTTCAATAGGCTATAAATTACGAATCAAGTTACCATGCCAAAAAATGCTTTGTATAATAAGCGAAAAACTGAATTAAGTAACCTTTATTTATTTATTTTTCTTTGTAAATAAACCTCGTCACTTGAGCAAAGGTTATGGCCGCTATCATTTACGGAACCATTTTGTCCTGTGACGGCAACCGTAGCTTCTCTAATGGGAGGGGGGTAGAGGAGCTGTAGGTTGCAATTTCCAAGATTTGATCCAATCCGTGATCCGAAATCCCACTGGATTACTTTTGAAAAACAGGGCCCGGGGCCGGTTTTTCAAAAGTAATCCACTAGGATTTTGGATAACGGATTGGATCAAATATTGAAAATGTGTTTTTTCAAAAGAAAAAACGGATTACATAATCGGATTAGATCACGTAATCCAATCTTGGTTTTGATCCGGATCAAACCTTTAGTTTGGGTTTTTCAGAACTTTTTTGTAGGATTTGATCACTTTGATCCACTTTGATTAAACTGATCCCATCAGAAGGGTGGATTCAGCGTGGAATCAATGCCCAAAATGTAATGAAAACTTAAAAAATGTATCAAATAATACTATATTTGGATCATACAGTATCTTACAAGATATCATATTTATTCATAAGGTTTTAATTTTATTTGTTCATCCGTCAGGCTACAGTGATTAGGTAAGCTTTAACGTATTCAGCCTTTCAGTATAGGCCTACAGCAAAGTAGAAAGAGTTTGGCCTCATAAAATAATCCTCCAAACATCTGTCAAAATTGACCAAAAACAATACATTTTATTCTGTCACTAATTGATATATATATATATTCATCACAATCGAAAATATTTTTGTTTTTAGAATATTTATTAGTGATGCATGCAATGATTACAGAATAACCAAAAAAGAATGGCAATCACTGATTTTTGAAATCCAAAACAAATCCAAATCAGAAATAGTGTCAAACTATTTCGTCCCTTGTTGCACGTCCTGTTTGCTTGTTCTGGCAGAATACAGGAGGTTGGTTAGGGGCTCCAAGGGTCTCAGGTGCATCATTGTCAGCAGAGAGAGGGACATTACGCTCAGTAGCGATGTTGTGCAGGACAATACAGGCAAGGGTTATGTTGCTTGCTTTCTGTGGTTCTGCTCTCAGATCTATTTAAACGCTCAATTGCTCAATTGTTTGTGTTGTAGGTCTCAGATGAGCGGACTGCTGGAAGAGGATGGGGTGGGGTTTTTCTTGTTTTTAATTTTTTTTAAATGTGTGTGTTTTCATTTCAAATAAAAATAAACTTATATTGACCCCACACTGGCTATTCTACTTTTTGCTCTTTACATATCTATAGTTCTACATTTTGATTTCCTATCCTGTTTGAGCACTGGTTATCCAGCACTGGTTATCCAGATTTGGTGATCCTGAAAAGTTCCTATCCGGATCAGATTGATCCAATCCGATGTTGCTTTAAAAAACTGGCTCCAAAAGTAAACTGGATAACGTGATCACGGATCGCAAAAAAAGGATTACTAAATCTGGATCAATTTTATCCTGATTAAACCTTTTTTAAAGCAACATCGGATTGGATCAATCTGATCCGGATAGGAACTTTTCAGGATCACCAAATCTGGATAACCAGTGCTGGATAACCTCCTACCATGGCTGATGACTCCTTTTCTAACAGCAAATACACTGGCGCAGGCACGCTTCAACACTGCTCATTGCAGAGCAAGATGTGCAATTGCGCGTTTAAATGGAGTTCTGAAGAGACGCTTTGCATGCCTTAACTACCTGAGAGCGGAACCACAGAAAGCATGCAACATAACCCTTGCCTGTATTGTCCTGCACAACATCGCCACTAAGCGCAATGTCCCTCTCTCTGCTGACAATGATGCACCTCTGAGCCCCTTGGAGACCCTAACCACCCTCCTGCATTCTACCAGAACGAGCAAACAGGACGTGCAACAAGGGACGCAATAGTTAGACACTATGTCTGATTTGGATTTGTATTGGATATCAAAAATCAGTGATTGGCATTCTTTGCATTTTTTTGGTTATTCTGTAATCATTGCATGCATCACTAATACATATTCTAAAAACAAAAATATTTTCGATTGTGATGAATATATATATATATCAATTAGTGACAGAATAAAATGTATTGTTTTTGGTCAATTTTGATAGCTGTTTGGAGAATTATTTTATGAGGCCAAACTCTTTCTACTTTGCTGTAGGCCTATACTGAAAGGCTGAATACATTAAAGCCTACCTAATCACTGTAGCCTGATGGATGAACAAATAATATTAAAAACTTATGAATAAATAGGATAACTTGTAAGATACTGCATGATCCAAATATAGTATTATTTGATACATTTTTTAAGTTTTCATTACATTTTGGTCATGAAATCCACGTTGAATCCACCCTTCTGATGGGATCAATTTAATCCAGATTTTTTGCATCAAAGTGATCCAAATCCTACAAAAAAGTTCTGAAAAACCCAAACTAAAGGTTTGATCCGGATCAAAACCAAGATTGGATTTCGTGATCTAATCCGATTATGTAATCCGTTTTTTCTTTTGAAAAACCCATTTTCAAGATTTGATCCAATCCGTTATCCAAAATCCTAGTGGATTACTTTTGAAAAACCGGGCCTTCATGATCACCAAATCTGGATAACCAGTGCTGGATAACCAGTGCTCAAACAGGATAAGAAATCAACAAGGGACGAAATAGTTAGACACTATTTCTGATTTGGATTTGTTTTGGATTTCAAAAATCAGTGATTGCCATTCTTTTTTGGTTATTCTGTAATCATTGCATGCATCACTAATAAATATTCTAAAAACAAAAATATTTTCAATTGTGATGAATATATATATCAATTAGTGACAGAATAAAATGTATTGTTTTTGGTCAATTTTGACAGATGTTTGGCGGATTATTTTATGAGGCCAAACTCTTTCTACTTTGCTGTAGGCCTATACTGAAAGGCTGAATATGTTAAAGCTTACCTAATCACTGTAGCCTGACGGATGAACAAATAAAATTAAAACCCTATGAATAAATATGATATCTTGTAAGATACTGCATGATCCAAATATAGTATTATTTGATACATTTTAAAAAGTTTTCATTACATTTTGGGCATTGATTCCACGCTGAATCCACCCTTCTGATGGGATCAGTTTAATCAAAGTGGATCAAAGTGATCAAATCCTACAAAAAAGTTCTGAAAAACCCAAACTAAAGGTTTGATCCGGATCAAAACCAAGATTGGATTACGTGATCTAATAGATCTTTTTCTAGCATTTTATAATGCGTCACAGCACAGAACTGTTAATGTCATGTGTGAATGTCATATATTGCAATAGTTGTTTGATTAAGTGTCCTCTGTCTCTTAATGTCATCGCAGACTTGCTCGATTAAGTTGAGGGCAGATCTCTGTGTGGACCTGTTATCGGAAAGCTTTTTCATACTAAATGTCCCTGGAATATTTCACCTAATGAATATTTGCAAGTATTAAACATGTTAAAGCTAAAGTTTTTTAAGGATCCCAAACACTATTCCACACATTCCAAACACTATGCACAGTACTGGACTGTATATCCGTATCAGGATTTGTTGAAGGCAAATAAAAGGGTAAATACATGCAGAAGGCATATAGATACATTTTCTCCAAAGATGCATTATCACTGTTTCTTCTCACTAGTCTTATAAATTATTCTAAAGTTATCCATTTTAAATTGAACACTTCTGTGCACTACTATGCAGCCCCAGGATGGAGAAAAATTGTGATATTTTCAATTTCATAAGAAATCGAGGCATCCCTGAGGAAGAAATTACAGCAATGACGCAGCAAAAGGTATTGTGTTTTGGTTAATTTGATAAGTTATTAGGCACATTGAATATGGTTCAACTAACTAATAAAATAGGGTTCAACTAAAGCAGTGCGAAAGTCCCTCCTGTCATGTAAACAATAACAGTACTTCTAAACTTCTAACTAAACTTCTCTGCCCTGTCACAACCATATATGTCAGGACGTAGGACTGTTGTTTCGTTCTCCAGCCACTGGATGTCACTGTCTCCTCGTGTGCTGTTTCCCTAGTGTCATTGTTTTCACCTGTTCCTCATTTGTCCCCTGTGTATTTAAGTTAGTCCCTGTCCTCTGTCTTGTTGCTTAGTCTTTAATGTTTTGTAGCCAAGTTCCCCAGTCTCGAGTGGCGCGTCTTTGTGCGCGCCGTCAGATGTTGGTTTTTGGAATTCTATCCGAACATTATTATTTTTTGGGATCTTCCTCTTCGGAGTTGTTTAAGTTTCCCCTTTTTTCCTGTTTCTTGTTTACCATGTGGATTACCAGCATTTTTTGTTAAGATTCTTAAAGAGAACTTTATATTTTGCCTGGCCTCTATGGAGTTGTTTTTGTTACCCTTCCTTCCTGAGCTTCATGGATTACCTTGTCTTCTGGGACATTATTAAAAGGATCTTCGTTATTTTATTCAAGTATCTGTGTGTGCGTCTCTCTTTGGTTTCTCCGTTCCTCAGTGGCACCGGTGTTAAGTGTTCACTCTCAACACCAGAGACCTGAGGTCGAGTCCCGGCAATATATCCCTTTAAACATGTACCTACTGCAGGGATGGGCAGTCACACTACACTTTTCATTCCATTTACTTACATTTCATATGAAAATCCCAGAGAGTGGAAACCATAGTTCAAGTTTGGTGAACTCTAACCTGGAAATTTGTATGAAACGGTGTGATCAGTAGAACATTGATACATCACAGCTTGACCTCGTAGACAAATTTAAAGAACATAACTCTAAACCAGTGGTTCTCAACTCTGGCCTGTGAGATCCACTTTCCTGCCGAGTTTAGCACCAACTCTGATAACACACCTGAAGAGGATAATCAGTGACTTCAGGAACAGACGCGTTCAACTTAATGTTGGGCTGTGCAGATTGTTTGTTATATCGCATTAAAGTACCGCAAGAGCGATTCAAATGCTTACCGCGCAATCTGCACTTGAATCTCTTTTACGGTTCTTAAATGTCATTCGATGATAGATTTGCACAGCGCCACATTAAGTTGAACGCATCTATTGTAAAGACGCTGATTGGCTTGTTCAGGTGTTTTATATCAGAGTTGGGGATAAACTCTGCAGGAAAATGGATCTCGCGGGCCAGAGTTGAGAACCACTGCTCTAAACTGTAGCACTGCAGGAAAGTGATGTAGATTGTTTTTACATTTTGCAAGACACTGCATTGCATGATGTCATATCACAACCATCCTATCACAACCAGTACAGCATATACAGAAATTTTGCATGCTATTCTTAATAATTTGCAATAAATTTTGCAAGTCTAGCACACTTAAAATTTTCCAGCAATCCTGATGATTTTCAGATGTGTTTGATTAGGGATAGAGCTAACCACTGCATAACAGTGGCCCTCCAGGACCGGATTTGTCCTGACAGTTTTATCAAATCTGAGTGACCAGATTTTACATGTGGTTCTTCTTTTTAATAACATGTACTTTAAGCTGTTGTGAAACCGTAGCATTGATTCACTAGTTCCAAAAGTTAACATGCATGACCCTCTTCTTTCACAGTTTGACAGAGAAGTCATCCTGCTTATGGAAGATGCAGACCTGGCCAAGTACCTTCCCTCATATGGAGACAGGATTGCCCTGATACATTTTTGCAGGCATCAGACCCCAGCTGCAAAGCGAAAGCTGGGTCTTGTTGAGAAACTAAAAGAGAAAATGAAGCTAAGAAAGTCGGAAAATGAGGGTGAGGAGGAGCCACAAACATTAAACAAAAAGGCAAGATGCAAAGCAAAATTTTACAAATGAAATATTGAAATTGGGTGGTTTCACGAGGAAAATGGTGCAATAAAACAGGTTCGAGCAAGGCAAGGTGGGGGAACCAGAAAACTACAGATAAATGATGAGGCAAGATATGATGATATACTACAAGAAGGAAAGACATTATTCTATTAGAATGGCAACTCCACCAAAGGAGAAGAGTCTGATTTTGAAGTTAGGGATTTCAAGCAAAATCCATTCCCCAAGGATGTCTCAGTCGGAATTACAACACTGTCAAACTCCCCATTTTGCGTTTCTTTGTAGCAACTCGTACAAAAATGAGATTGACCGAGGAGTCTAGTGATGAATCTGACGAGGCTAGTGACATCTCCGATTCAGATTCTACACAGGTTGATGCAGAAATAGTTGAAAAATTTAAGATCAAAGCTCAGAAAGGTGGCATTTGGGAGCCTAATGACATCAGGACAGTATGGAAAAAATTGAGAGAATGAGGAAAAGAGATTCAAGGCAAGTTCCTTGAACTCTTGTTACCTTGTCTAAATGCAGGAAATGGGAAATGAAAATGGACAAAGATACCCATAACAGGGAGAAAGATGTTATGGAAGCAAACTGAGGGGATTACAAGATAGGTGTGATGATTTAAAATCCCAGGTGGAAAACTGTAACGAAGAGAATGAAGATATGACTGTAGAAATAACAGCTCTACAGGACAGGTGCAAGGAGTTCGAAGATCAGTTTGAACCGGGTAAAAAGGAGAAAGAGAAGCAAAAACCTCTGTGATGTCGTATTCACTTTTAATGTACTGCATGACTTTGACAGAGGGTATACAAAAGGCTCAAAACAGGTTCAGGAAGCTTGGAAAATGACCCAAGAGGGGGGGCATAGTGTTGTGCCAGGGCAAACGGTCTATGTCAAGAAGCTGCAACATTCAGTCTTAGAACCAAGATGGGATGGTCCTTTTGTAGTCTTACTGGTTACACCTTCTGCAGTGAAATTATTAGGCAAGACTAAATGGACACACATTAGTCACTGTAAATCAGCTTTAGCTCATACTCCCAAAAATCTAAAGGAGGCCGGCAAAATGCTGTAGGATGGAGTCGTGAGAAGAACCTTGTCGTTTATTGACTTGGGGGCCACCCTCACGATGAACATAGGGGGAGGGTGATGGGTTATTAGCTTACACCAAACTACAGCTTAGTCATTCGGTTTCTGCTTGATTTTTGCAAGGGAGTCAAAATAGTTAAAAAAAGGTCAACGATTCAACACCGTTTGATGACATGTTTCCTCGAATGTGGAACTCCTCTGTCTCCTTTCTCTCTCCTTTTTGTTTTTACAGATTGTCAGCATCCTTCAAGCAGTTTGCAGAGAGATTCAGGCCTTGTCATACAGAGGACACTCTGTGGCGCCAACCACCTGCAGACCGGATAAGAGGGGCGTCACTCTATTTTCAACCTCGAGATCAGTACGCAGAGAGACCACGTTATCAAGAGTTGGTGAACTCTGGTTACTGGTGACTGCTGTCATATGACAATGCTGTATTGGCTGTAGGTTTTACTTCAACTCAAGCCTCAATGGGTACACTTATACTAGTTTTTGGAAATTCTAATTGTTCCAAATCAGAAGGTAAAGCTGGTGCTAAATGCACAGTTGTTAGACCATTAACAATAACAAATTCTCACAGATGTATCTTTAAGATGGTCAATTTTCCTTGGAATACTCACCTAGAGGTTACAAGCACTATGTGCTACTACGGAGGTTGTTCTTATCCACATTACAACTCATGGCATTTGCCTAAATATGATAATACTGGCTCCAATACTCAATTCGCACTCAATGTAAAATCTGAGGGCATTTCCTTCTGGTGTTTTGAAAGGAATGCAGGAAGTCAGTCTGACCCAAACCTGACTTTTCAGGTTTCTAAATGTAATATGACCCTTATCACAAATACAGCACTCATTGCCCCTAATGGCACACACTTTGTTTGTGGTAACAAAGCTTATCCGTTCCTTCCTAAGGGATGGAGAGGAAGGTGTTATTTGGCTTATGTTTTACCAGCAGTTCGAGTAGTGTCAGAAGATTATGTTAGACATCATTTAATCCTGACACGTACTAGGCATTCCCTTTCCAAGGCTGAAAAGTGGTTAGGGCGATTTGTACCATTCCTCTGAGTGACTGATCAACAAACTGAAGTAGAGGCATTACAGGAAGCTTTTGAGGAAACAGCAACCAGTACTCTTCAGTCTATCACCAACATCTCTGTTGAAATGTATGCAATGAGAAAAGTTGTTCTACAAATTGAATGGCTTTAGAATGGCGCCTCTCAGGGAGGAGCCTGTAAACTGATTGGTACTGAGTGTTGTTCTTACATTCCAGACAATTCTGAGGAAGTAGTCCACAATCTAGCTCAAGTTCTACATGAACAGGTTGCGAAAATCAACAAAGATCATGGTATATTCTCATCTGAGTTGGATACATGGTTCGGATTATTTGGTTTGTCAAAAGTACAATGCTGGTCAGACGACAGCACATCGAGACTAGTCACTACCCCTTTTCTCATGCTAGTACGCGGTATGAAAGAGAAAATTACCTGTCCATTTAAAGAGCATGGAGAAGGGAAAAGTATGGCCCGATCAACCAAACTTTTAGTTTTTGTTGTTGGTTTGTCATGATTATGAGAGGTTGCTTGCTTTTAATCATTAAGATTTATAATCATACATAATCTAATTATTTCATATATGATTAAGAGGGGGGAATGATAGATCTGGATAGAAACATACACTTGTTTCTTGTTCATTTTATTATTCTATTTCATTTATCCCATTTATTACAATATTCATCATATGCATTCATTCATTTATTTTATTATTCAGTTCTCTTCGTATTATTTGTTCCTTACTTTCCTGTTGTTTAACCTCATTGGGAGTTGTATTGTGACTTATGCTGATATGAGTATCCTTTGGTCTTCATCTAATGGTTCATAATAATGTCATGAGACAATGTCTTGATACTGTAATCTTGAATGGTTAAAAACACATATTGAATCTGTTTCTAGTCAGACGAAGTTTGGCAGAGCTTGACTGAGCATCAACACACAACTGAGATTATTCAATAAATCATTTGTCTGTCTATTTAACATCACTTCGTCTTCTGCCTGCTGTTCTTCCCTTCAGCTATCTCCCTGGTGGTTGGGTTAAAGGATTGACTCCTTTAGTTGATATTGTTGATATTTCCAGGTTTATTTGTTCCTGACGGAGAGAGATCAAGTGAAACTGGACTCAAAGTTTAGATCTACAAGCCATATCTCATAGTTGGATCTATCATTGCTAAACCCTAATCTAAAGTAGGATTCAACCAAATCCTCCACATTCATTGTTTCTAGCAATTCTGTGATTTTTCTCAAAATATTACGAGTTTATTCTCGTAACATTTCGACTTTATTGTGAACCTTTTTTTTTTTTTTTACGTGGCACTAAAACGCTGTTGTAGATCTGCACTTCTGAGAAAAGGAAATAAACGAACAATAAGCCTTGTTCTAGCTAAGGAATAGGCAGTACATCGAAGAAAAATCTGCCACAAATGTGTATAATTATCTCTTTATTTATATTCCAGTTGAGCAACAGTACATACTTTTTTAGTAAAAAACAAGAAAACATTGTAATATAAATGAAATGAAAAAATATATTTAAAATATACAGTACATTTGTTTCAACAGGATTATAGTTAGCTAAGCCCAGGACATGAAATCTGTCATCATGTTTTAATAATTTAGCAATAAATAAAATTAATTTACAAAAGTACATCTTAATGTCATAGCTGGTAGTTCTAAACGGTGTTAGGATAGTATCTAGTATAAGGATGAGGGGCTACAGTGGAGTCAGTGGTGTATGTTTGTCCGTTCAGAAGAAAGTAGGGGTAGCTAATTGCTGGAAGCGTGTTGGGTACAGGGACACGTGAGAGAGAATGAGGTGACACGAAATTTGCATTCGGACAGAAGTTTGGTAAACTAAACGGCTGTGCCATGGCTAAAGAGAAGCGGTTTGCTTGCTCTTTTGAGGGCACAGGACAATGAGATGCAGTGCTAGTTTGTTGATGTTTAACACTCTGGAATCGGGGGCGTGAAACAAACGAATGTGCTTGTGAAGTTGTTTGGGGAGCCGACATTAAAGGCCACTTCTGCTCCCTGACCGCAGGAACTCTCCGTACGTCTGATAAAGTGGTTCTCTGGTCAGCGTGTGATGAACTTCCTCGTCTTCTAGTGAGAAAAGACTTGATTTCAGATTGTACGTGAGATGTTGAAGGTGCGTTCCAGGTGTGTAACACACTTCTGTTCATCATTCCCCAATGCACTGAAGTGTTGTTTTGAAGAGGAGTGGGGAACCGGGTTGAGTTTCCAGCGTGGGCTGATGGAGCTTGGTACAGTGGGTTGGCACAATTATCATTTATGGTACGTGGTGTTATGCCTGGATGAGTTTCCCTGATGATGTTGAAGAGTATTTATAAACAACAAATTTAGGATTTCGAGACAGCACTAGTAACACTGGTAAATGTGTGCCAAAATACCACAACATTGGAGAAAAAAATATTAAAATTACATCCTGAAGAAAACTCTCACCTTCTTTTACACACTGAATAATCTGCCTCCGTTCCAGAATTAACAGTCTAGATGATAAGAAAACAAAATATAAAAAGATTTCATTTTTCAAGTTACATTTTCATTTTACCAAATGAAACCATTAGAGCAGCACTTTTCCTTACAGTCTTTTTCTAAATGTATGTTCTATGTACGTGCTGTGTATTACATACTGTAAAATAACATGCTGCCATTGTTTTATTTTTTTGTGCACAAGCAAAGAAAACGTCACCTGTGGAATGATGGATTGAGAGGGTTTGTGTTTCTGGGAAGCATCGGTTTGTTTTTCCGCTGACTTCTCTGCTCCGTCCACAGATAGATGGGGTTGCTGCACTTTATTCACAAGAGTGACACCAGACTCGGTCACCCCAAATATTATTTGAGGATTTGAATTCTTATACATTTTGAGGACTTCATTCGACACCCCTTGACCCGCGTCTTGCCATATGAGGATCTTAGAGGCGTCATAAAGAAGGTGCTCAATCCCAAACCATGACACTTTGGTTAGGGTTTCTTTGCAGGACCTTATAAAAAAGGCCTTTTCTTGCAGGTATCTGCACGTGATGGACAGATGCTCTGCTTTCCCCACATCAAATGTCCCTGGCAACTGATCTGATGGTGTTTCAACAAAAGACATTATAACTTTGTGCACATTTTCTAAACTTTCCAAACTGTCTCCGAAATTGATCATTGCAGTCAACGGTACGGACAAAAAAAAGTATTTGACATCGTGTGGATTCCTGAGAGCAGCTTCTATCTCGAACACCTCACGCTTGCTTTTCAGATACATGTAGTAGGATGCATCAGGGTTTACGAGTAACTGCTGGTATATTCTGGAAACATGTGTCATGTAGTACTCCTGCAGTTTAGTGTAGCCCTCCTGTGCCAACATCTTCTGGAAAGAGGTAAACAATGACGACTGCTGCTGAAACCCAACCTCCCCCTTATAGAGTTCACCGTAAAGAGAAGGATCGTACCAAAGCAAACTCCGAAATGTAGGCTTGTTTTTCAGAAAGTTCATTTTATTTTCTACAAACTGCCATGCTTCCATCATCATCTGCAACTCCAGGTAAGAATTGACCGCTTCGTACTTAAGATCTACATGTGCGGGCGGATGGTCTAAATATTGCTCTATGATGAGATTCCTTGAAACAAAAGATCGATTGAATGAAACGATCTGATCTCGTTCGAATCTTAAGATGAACTGCTGCAGCATGTTCTTGCATTTAGCTCGCAGAGATCCCAGTTCAGCTAAGGAGCTTGTTTGATCTGCCATTTTAAGAGTTTTCAAAACGTCGCTGATACTCAAATCACTGGAGACAAATGAGCTGCTGACATCGCCGTCATCAACCATTTCTCGATTTGCATGCGGCTTGCATTCGCTGTTCCCACAGGTGTCCACTGGGTCTTGGGAGCAGATGATGGAACTTGTAGATTCTTTACTTTGCATCAATTGTGGTTTGGCTTCATTACTGAGGGAGACTTCTGTGGGAGCTGCTGTCCCGTTGTTCACCGAGGGTTGAGAACTTGTTTCTTTGAGCGTGTCGAGAGCGCTGGTGCTGTCAGGACTCACACTAGGACACAAGCTCCACCTTGCTCTCTTGGATTTATGCTTACTGGTTCGTTTGGCTTGAGAAGATCTGCCTCTCTTGGATTCAGCAGGCACTAGTAAAAACACATCAGGCCCGGTTTGAGCTTCATCGTCAGGCCTACTCCTGTATTGGCCTTTATCAGCTAACTGCTGTTTATGAGCTGTGCTGTCAAGAGTTATCCACACCAATGGTTTCTCCCTCAGACCTTCATTCGTTGCTTCTTGTTTCTTGACGCTGGACTCAAATTTGGTCAAATAATCTCTCAACTTCGAAATGAGCTGTGTTTCTGGAGAGTCAACGTCATAGTTTTGGTTTTGTTCTGGTCTGGAAAAATTACAGTTTTCTTTTATCATGGCGGCGCTTGCATGTTTGGTATCTGAAACTTTAACATCAGGCAAACTTGTGTTGATGCTGTTTTGGTGTTCTGAAGCCATCTCACATTGGCCACTCGAAGAAGAATTTTCATCAGTAGGATCTGCAACGTTATTTGAAGTACATTTCCAAGCCCGTTTAGTGCAGGGCTGTAAATCTGATGTACCCTCTTCCATCAACACTTCCACTTGACTGATCGTCTCTGTATCAATAGCCCAACCACCACTCGAGTCGGTACAAGACTCATTGTTATTTGGGATATTTATTTCACTAGTTTCTACATATTCCACTTCACTATCACACATCACTTTGGATTCTGGATTTAAGAGTGTCATCGGCTGACTGAATGAACTCAGGCTCTCAGAAGTTTTCACATCTTCTGACAATTTCTCTGAATCGAGTTCCGGTCTACATAACGGAGCTGATGTCATGTGTGATGTCACTTCCTGTAACACACTTTTTTCCCTTGTAAATGTACTCTCATAGTCTTGGCTTATGTCTTCCTTGCTATCATGTTTGATTAAAGAGGTCTTATTTTCATTTGCATTGTCTTTAACCTGCTCGACTTCGTTCACTATTACTGGAATTGTGTTTACAGTTATATCATCTGTTGGCTTGTCCGTGTTAGTACAGAATGAATCTAACAGAAGTGGTTCTACAGGTTTTGTTTCTTCCTCTTTGGTCTCAGAACTGGTCTTAAATCCAGGCGATGGTATGAGGTCATTGATTGGACTACAAACGTCTTGCAATAGACTTGTAATTGCACTAGCCTTCTGACTAACCTGGATGTGTAACTGTTGTTCGTCACAGGCAGCATCAGATGTGTGGGACATTTTACTCAAATTGGTGTCTGGTTCCTCATCAGTACTTTCTGGGAGATCTAGCTTAGAGGTATGTGATGTTTTGTCTGATGTTGTCGTCCTATGTGCTGCTTCATGGGCACTCTCAGTTGACACCATATTTGTGCAAATAGATGTTTTTGCTTTCCAAAAATGCCTCTTCTTGACATATTTTGTCCTTAGAGAGCGACCTAGAGCGAGAGTTGAGGTCTGAGGTTTATTCAAGCTCCTGCATTTAGCATGTAATTTAGTCGTATTGTACCTCTTTTCTAGTAGTTTTATCAGTTTAACATTACAGGACACTGTTTTGTTATATTCCTTTACCAGGGCAGATGTTTTTTTTTGACAGCTTCCGAGTTTTGAAAAGCGTTCGGAGAGAGCAATTCTTCCTGCTGTATGGGCAGGTGTATTGTTGGCTTTTAACGTAACTATGAGATGAGGATCTTTGGTGCATGTAGGTGTAACTCTAGGTGTAAGGTAAGCTCTGGAAGAGAAAATCTGCTCGCCATTTTGGCTTGGAAACAGTTCATCAAGTTGAAGTCTTTGGTACAGTCCAATGTGAGTACTGCTGTTTTCTTGTAATGTTGCCATATTAAGTTCTGGTGATATTGAGTCTGGGGAAAAAAAGCTTCTGTAATTTTGTCCATCCTGTTTTCGCCTCTCTGCCATTGCAGAGATGGGTTTCCCTTTTTCTGACATCCCACAGCTAGAGACTTCAACAAAGTTTGCAATATCCATGGCTGTGATGTTGTCTGCAAACATATTGACTGATTCATGATCCGGGCTTTCAACCAATTCAACCGGACCAGATTCATTTCCAGAGTGCTCTCCTGTACCTTTGGAGGGTTCACTTCGGTGTTTTATGTTTTGATTATCCTTCTCTCTAAAAGAACAACTTGAAGGTGCTTGTTCCTTGAGAAATTTTTTTTCATTCATGAGATTGAGATTCAAGGATCCTACTTCCAAAAATGGGTTTGAAACCAGACAACCATTAAGATGTTGCACATACTCCTGATCCTGCCTGTTCTCGGGTAACATCCCGGCACAATGTTCTGAATCATGTTGATGTTTGCTCCGATTTATGTATGTGTTGTCACTGTTTCTGCTGTCAACAAAACATGTTGTTTCGGATGAATTATTACCTTTTTTATTTATTGTCTGACTCACATCAGACTGTGACAGCATAATGTGATTTTCTTGGGGTTGTTTCAGAGATAAACTGGAGGTCTCCTCTGTCTCTGCCCCATTGGCATTTTGATAAAGCAGCCCTTTCTTGTACTTCTGATAATAAACCTCGTAGAATTGTATACGGTCTAATAATGTTTGCTTTTGCTCTGGTGACATGTTTTCTAGTGACCAGATTTTGTTTTGCCTCTCCTCCTCATTCAGCCTGAAATATTTAGCATATTTCTGGAACTTCATTTTAAAAAGCTTTATTGAAGGCAGTGTTTCTGCTTTTTGTTTTTGCATATGCACACATATGTTGAGAGAGCATTGTAGGGAACACTCAATATTTGATGGCTCGTTTGGACCGGACTCTGATGTAGCTGTAACAAATCCAGAATTTTCATCTTCGTTTTGAGAGCCATTTTCGTTTCTGGAGGCTGTGCGTGAGGTTTCTGCCTCTGAGAAATTGCTGTGTTGATTTGCTTCTCGTCTAGACAGACGAGGATCCCTCACCGAGCGGGAGGAATATACTATTGTGGAAACTTGATCTATTGGACTTTGAGGTGTTGTGTCCGATTTGTCCCATGTTTCTCGCATCCCAGCAGTGTTTAGTTTGTGATTTTCTTCCTCTCGCAGCAGGTTTTGGGAGACAGTAGTGTGATGTAGTATTGAGTTGTGGCTGATGGGAATGCTTTGCACATCGGTCTTCTGATATAGATAGTCGACTCCTGGATTCTGAGTTGTGCCGAAGTGTTTGAAAGTGATTGTGGCAGTGTCTCCTTTTCCTTTTCTCTGAGCCACAGTACACGCCTGAAAACGGTCGGCTGCATCAGTTAAATAAAGAAGACAATTAGAATTATGGGCAGTATCATATACAATGACCTGTAGTGTATGAACTGTGTTTGAGTAATTGTACAGAGGAACTTGTTTTCTAGTGATCTTACTATGACTTGTAGGTGAGAATGGTAAGTTCGGTGATGTGGTCAGAATGACACTGGTGGCAGGAGCATATGAAACGACAGCATACGGCAAACACTGCCGGGGTCTTTCGTTCAGCTCCTGGTTTTCATCAAAGTCAAACAGAAAAACCTGGCAATACATAGCTTGTAAGAACTCTATCTGAAGTTCAGATTCAGCTGACTAGAACATTATGAGATGATAGCAACTCACAGAAGAGCCGATGTTTTGCTGGATAGGAGTATCTCGAGGGGACACGGCATCTTTCGACATGTGACAGTCAAAGCTGACTATGGGATCCTGAGTTTTCTTCCAGTTCGGTGCAATTTTTCTCACCTTTCCATAAAGAACCTGTAGCCCAAAAGCACAACGTTCTTCAACACGTGACATTAAGAAAGTTCAGAATTCTATGAGACACTATGAACAAACCTTGAAAATCAACAGATGTGTTGCACTTGTGCTGGTTGATGACTTCAATGCAACATCAACATGTCTAAACAAATATACTCCATGTGCTGGCTTTCCCAGGGTGTTTTGGGCGGAGCTGCCGACCTTCAGACCATCCTGATACATGTGAGGCATGTCTTGATCTGATGCAACCAAAAAACAGAATCTTTCCTCCATTTCTCTCCCGTGTCTTCCGTTGGCACGCATCTCTGCCCTGTCATCGACCAAAGGTCATGCAGTCACAGGTGAAGAAAACGGTGAACAGGTGAACACATTTAAAAATGCTAATGGATATGACAGCTACAGTTGAAAGAAAAAGTATGTGAACCCTTTGGGCTTACTTGGATTTCTTCATAAATTGGTCATAAAATGTGTTCTGATCTTCATCTAAGTCACAACAATAGACAAACACAGTCTGCTTAAACTAATACCGCACAAACATTATACGTTTTCATGTTTTTATTGAACACAACATGTAAACATTCATAGTGCAGGGTGGAAAAAGTATGTGAAACCCTTGGCTAATGACTTTTCCAAGAGCTAATTGGAGCCAGCAGTCAGCCAACCTGGGGTCCAATCAATGTGATGAGATTGGATGTGTTGATTAAAGCTGGCCTGTCCAATAAAAAACACACACCAGTTTTGAGTTTGCTGTTCTGCTGTTCACTGATGTGAACCATGCCTCGCACAAAAGAGCTCTCAGAAGACCTACGATCAAGAATTGTTGACATACATAAAGCTGGAAAGGGCTACAAAAGTATATCTAAAAGCCTTGATGTCCATGTGTCCACGGTAAGACAGATTGTCTACAAATGGAGAAAGTTCAGCACTGTTGCTACACTCCCTAGGCGTGGTCGTCCTGTAAAGATGACTGCAAGAGCACAGCGCAGAATGCTCATTGAGGTGAAGAAGAATCCTAGAGTGTCAGCTAAACACTTACAGAAATCTCTGGCACATGCTAACATTTTTGTTGACAAATCTACAATAAGGAAAACATTAAACAAGAATGGACTTCATGGGAGGACACCACGGAGGAAGCCACTGCTGTCCAAAAAAAACATTGCCGCACGTTTGAAGTTTGCAAAAGAGCACCTGGATGTTCCACAGCACTACTGGAAAAACATTCTGTGGACAGATGAAACCAAAATTGAGTTGTTTGGAAAGAACACACAACGCTATGTGTGGAGAACAAAAGGCACAGCACACCAACATCAAAACCTCATCCCAACTGTGAAATATGGTGGAGGGGGCATCATGGTTTGGGGCTGCTTTACTGCCTCAGGCCCTGGACGGATTACTGTCATCGATGGAAAAATGAATTCCAAAGTTTATCAAGACATTTTGCAGGAAAACTTAAGACCATCTGTCTGCCAACTGAAGCTTAACAGAGGATGGACGATGCAACAGGACAACGACCCAAAGCATAGAAGTAAATCAACAACAGAATGGCTTCAACAGAAGAAAATACGCCTTCTGGAGTGGCCCAGTCAGAGTCCTGACCTCAACCCGATTGAGATGCTGTGGCATGACCTCAAGAGAGCGATTCACACCAGACATCCCAAGAATATTGCTGAACTGAAACACTTTTGTAAAGAGGAATGGTCCAAAATTTCTCCTGACCGTTGTGCAGGTCTGATCTGCAACTATAGGAAACGTTTGGTTTAGGTTATTGCTGCCAAAGGAGGGTCAACCAGTTATTAAACCCAAAGGTTCACACACTATGAATGTTTACATGTTGTGTTCAATAAAAACATGAAAACGTATAATGTTTGTGCGGTATTAGTTTAAGCAGACTGTGTTTCTCTATTGTTGTGACTTAGATGAAGATCAGAACACATTTTATGACCAATTTATGAAGAAATCCAAGTAAGCCCAAAGGGTTCACATACTTTTTCTTTCAACTGTATAATCCTAGAATTAGTTATTACGGGTCTTATTTTTCAAGCAACTACCTCTTTTCTGAAAACTTTTGAAGAAGCTGGTCATTGTGCACTAAATGGACATCTTTCCAGATCCATGTGTTTGTGCGGTCTTTTCTCGTGTCCAACCTAGAATCTCTCAGTTTTGACTGTATGAGAGTGTAATCTCGACACTCTTCTGGACACCATTCCAATACAACTGATCCAATAAAAAAGTTAAATGCCACACATCAAATCATAAATACTTATAACAATACAAATATAAGTGTAATAAATATTTATAACTATACAAATGTTTGGTAAAAACCTTGTCCAGAGGTCCGTTTCTTTCTGGGTATAGTGAAGTTCTTCAGTGCTAGGGTTCCTGTTGTCTGAGGTGATGTGGAGACCTCGATCTCCTCCTGCTTTCTTCTCTCCATTGTTCAAAAATGATAGTCACCATGTAATGAGAGTGAACTACTGTGTAATAATAGGAAAGACAGTTGTGTAGAGATCAGTAGACATTCATGAATCTTTTAGATGTATTTATTTAATACATGAATATAACGATAACAGGATTAGTGTTGGGTTAGAGTTATATTATAATTAAACAGCCAGTCATTGAAATTTAGAGGTCTCTGGTGGTGAGGTAGCGAAATTGTCCCTTTGAAAGCATTGCGGAGGTTGCAAAGGGCTAAGATGTCGTCACGTTTTTGTTTCTTTGGCAAAAAGAGGTAAAGTACTTATGAAACACGCTCTGTAGAGCAGTACTGTAGAAACAACATGTGAGGGGACCCGCGGTGTATGTAGATAGAAATAGCTCATTCTAAAGTAATAAAAACACAACATTTCATTATTTAAGGTCACGATTAATCGCATACAGAATAAAAGTTTGTGTTTACATATATCTGTGTACTGTTCATATTTATTTTGCATTCAATAAAACATACACATACATGCATATATTTAAGAAAAATATCAAATTTAGAAATGAATAAATATTTATATATTATTTTAATTATTGGTAAATATAAATAAATACATGTAAATCCGAAATATGTATAGATGTATGTGTATGTGTTTATAAAAACAAAATGAATATGCACCTCACATAGACATATATTATGTAAACACAAACTTTTATTCTAGATGCGATTAATCGCAATGAATCGATTGAAAGCCCGAGTGAATTGTGAAGTCGTCTGTCTGTGACGCCTATTTTATCGTATCATAAATATGAAATGTCACCCTGGTAAAGCCATCAGATGGAGTATATTTGTTTGGCCTCAGTATGAAGATATTTGACCTTGTGTATGTCTTTTATGTATGCTGTCTTTTCTTTTTGTTCTTTTTTTTATATTAATTTTAAATCTTTTTAAATTGTGCAGCACATTGGTCAACAGAGTTTGAACTAAACAGTGCTATATAAATAGACATTGACATGCACATCCCTGTCTGTCGGTGATGCAGTTAAAACACATGTCTGTGGTGATAGGTAGAGGCATCTGTTATCTGCAGAACTATGATAAGATAGCAAACCCTTCAACCATTTCCTATTATCACTTACAGACAGTTTTCGGCATGGCTAGTTTGAATCACTAAATATTTCTGACATTATTCATAAATTGTCTCTAACAAACTAAATAGCAAATTACATTTGACACGAAACAAAAACTGTTCAACCATAGACATTATTTCCATCCTTTTTACTCACATTGTAAATGTTGACTGAGTATATCAAGCTCAGCCATTAAACCCATGAACCACAGATAACAAAACATCTCAGAGATTAATTAAGGCAGCATTACCATACTGACACGTCTATTTCCTGTGAATAAAGTGAAACAGCACATGTAGTCCAGATGTTTCTCGTGTTGTATTGCTTACAGACTTTACCTTTGCTTGTGTGTAGGAGTGTTTAGCACAGGTTTTCTTCCATGTGAGCGCAGAACCATGAAAGCTACAGAGTTTTATAGAAAAATAAACCACCTTTATGTTATAACAGCTTAGCTTTACTGTCTACAGGGCTGAAGTATATAAATATATATTTAAAACGGATCGAGGATGACTGTATTTGGAGATGTATTTAACATAAGTATTTGCAGCCACAATCAAATCTAACTTTTGAAAACACAGACAGTAAAATACACCAGCTTTAACATAAATGTTATGGTTATACAAGTTAGGAGTAAAAGTGATCAGTTCAGTGTAACTTGTGTAATGTTATGATCTGATAATCACATGACTCCCTCTGAACGACCTGTCTGTCTGCTGCTGTTGGTTAAAACGGACGGAGAAAACTCATAGTCTACATTCATGTAGCTGCAAAATGTAAAACAAAGTGAGCATACGCCTACATCATGTGAACAAACATCGACCTCACTTTAACTTTACGTACAGCATATTTTACTCTGAAAACATCAAACAATCTTTAAGTCAACCCAAACTATGAAATATCTATAAACTCTAAAGGTGCCGTAGATTGTTTTGAACATGCATTGGTAGTACTCACCATCACGAGAAATGGCAGTTAAACCTGTCTGTCATGATGTCTTTGCAGGGAACTGTGTGAAGTTTCTCACTTCAGTTTGAGGAACATCAAGTGACATACCAAAAAGGAAATCGCTTGACCTCAAACGCTGAACGGCACAGGCACAGGAAATTACCTAGTACTGTTAACACCACAGCCTCTTCAGTCCAAACGCCATCACTTCATGACATCAGTTCACTCTCTCACTTTTCCACTTTTAGTCCTTTTTCTACAGACAGGAGTCAACGTTTTAATGCTTACAGTAAATATATACTGTTTTCTTACCATATTACATCACTTTATCAGTATAAAGGGTTTTCTGTACAGCTAATTCACAACAATGCCAAACAGTGAAAAGCGCTAGTGAAATCTATTAGAATTGTATAGAATTGTAGAATTGTGTCCATCAGCTGTCCATAAACTTTGGATGGTTTAAGCAACAGCGGAAACAGTTTAACACAGAGGTCATTCTGAGAAAGAGAAGTTTCTATTCACAGCATTCACAATCCTTAACACTTGCGTACAGAGGCACTTTTTTAAGTGCTTCCTTTTTCTGTGTAGGTGTTTTCAATCTATGACAAGTTTTCTAAAGTACTTAGTCCTGCTGCTATTGAATTGTATGACAAAATATATGTATGATATCATTTCTTTACGTTTTGGATTAACTAACTAGTATTTCTGAAAAAAAGCAAGAAATGTTTTGTCCAATCAGAAATCTCAGTCCAGCTCAAATGACCCTGAGTCATCGTAGAGCTATTTCTACCTCAAATCAACATGGCCATTTATCTTTGCTATAATACATAACTAATCAAACAAAGATGAACGTAAATATAGCTGCAAGCAGCAATTACGGGGTCAAGCCCTACAAGGGCACAAAGGGAAATACATGTGGACATTTCTGAAAATTTGTTTTTGCACAGCAGATATGTTAAAGCATAAAGAGCACAATATAATTGCTTATAACTTTTGACACTAGTTCAAACTTGTGTGAGGCAACAAGATGTGGCAGTGATGATGCAGAGCAAGTTTCGTGTCTATACACAAAAGCGTGGCGAGGCTAGAGCAACATGACCCTTTGGTGTGCTCCTCCTGATTTCATTGAAGCTGTACTGTATGTGACAACCATACAATCTAAAAGCTTTTATTAACTTTTATTTATGGGTGTCTCTAGAAGCTATGTACTAAATTCAGAGCACACCAGACACATTTTGTAGAAGGAGTTTGAAAAAGTATGTTTTTTATATAATTCAATATGGCAGACAGGAAGTATGGTGGAATATGACAACTTTTATATCAATGAACTCAGCTTGAGCCAACAAATATAATAACGTGAATCAAATAACATTATGGCTATTTCCTCTTATTTCACAAGCATTTAATACATTTTGTTATATCTCTTGAACAAAAGCTGGCCTATAACTTTACAGGTACACTTTATATGACCTTGGTGATCCATACCAAGTTTTGTAGAGATTTAGCATTGCATTTCTAAAATACTGCATTTTACAACAAAATTCCAAGTGGGTGAAGCCCAGAATGGCAGACCGAGGAAATATTTTCTGCATGTCAGATTATAAAATTTTGTAAAACAAGTTTAATAAAACAGGGAAATGCAGTTAGATTTTTTATATGGGTCGAACAAGATGTCCCAATGCTCCTATGTACAAACCCTCGTGTTGTTACGGCTGGCTCGTGAGCCGCAACATAAAAGAGGCAAACAAACTTAGTTTCAAACATTTAACAAACTTTTATTTACAAAGTAAGAATTGAATAACAAACATAGGTTGACTTCTAGGGGAAAAGTAAAAGTTAAAGGCGTGTTAATTCAAGGTAAGATAATAATAATAGAAGTAAAAACAAAACTTAAGAAACCATCCCATCTGAGAGGGTGTACAGTTCCAAGTAAAAGCTCTAGGCACTCTGGGAAAACCAGTCTTAATGGCAATTGATTACACCTGGTCCAAACACCGGTATTCTACGTGTAACCCCAGCGGGGGGTGACAGGCGACCGTAACACTTTTCAATACACAAAGTTTTGCAGTGTCAATTTTGAAGTCAATCAGAACCTATTCAACGTTTTGTTTATTTATGAAAAAGCCACTATGTGTTGCAGCCCCACCACCTTTTTTGAGTATTCTCAGAATGTGCCCATTAATCAACGTGTAAAATTTGGAGAAGATTTTAAATTTTGTTTAGAAGTTATAAGCATATACACCCAGAAAAGCAAACAAATAACACAAACTGAACTTTTTGGCACTTTTCGGCCACCTACCATGGCATGTTTGGTCTTGTTGGACTTGGCAGGGATTCCGAAATCTAAGAAGATGACTATCACGAAAATCAGTCAACCGCAGACAAAATTATAGGCCGGTTAATAGATTTCCTGACCACTAGGTGCCGCTGGTCCGAAACTTTACAGGCTCTTTCAGGGAATGGTGCTGATGACCAATAAAGAATTTTGTAGGCTATCAGTTTGTAAAATACAGCATTTTGCTACATTATTCAATATGGCCAACGTCCAAAATGGTCGACATGGCAAAACTGGATATTGTTCGACTTGGCATGACATCCAGCATCTGACGAGACCAACTTTTTATTTTTGGACAAATCGTTCGGAAGTTATAAGCAAAAATAGCAATTTTTAATAACTTTGGACCACTTAGTGGTCCTGCGCCAAAACACAGCATGTAACCTCATGTCGGGCTTGAAATGACACATCGACACAAGGTTTGTGCCGATAAGTGAAAGTTTGGCGAAGAGAGCTCTTTGTCAAATTCATTCGACTGCACAAAATCGGATTGACCCTAAGATTTTGGAATGTACTCAAATTAAATGCAAATATTCCATCTTGATGACAATATCTATCCATCAAAGGATATAATTTTGTAGTTAATATTGAACATTCTAGCTAAAAAAAAGGCACATTCAACTCTTTATTTATAGACAAAAATCTTTAATTAGTTTATGATCTTATTCCAAAATGCATGACATTGTTTTATCTCTTCATCTAAGCATCCTTTCAGTCTATTTGTGTTCATATTGTCTTGTTCTGAATTAAGGTTATGTCTGAGTTAAGAAGACTTTACAAAAGATGGACCCATCTCATTATTATGAAACTATTTTAAGGCATAATAAGACCTCACTCATTATTATGAACACAATTTTAAAGAACATTTTAAAAACTCATTTTGAAGATCTGTCATAAAGAGCTTCAATGAGGTAATTGCAATAGAAAACTTATATATTTGTAACACTTTAAAATGTAGGCTTTGTCAACATTAGTTAAGCATTAGATGACATAAAAGAACAATTACTTCTGCAGTTGTTAATCTTTGTATTTTCAGTATGTACCATATATTTTTTCAAACATTGAACATGCACCATAAACTAGCATGAACAACTGTATTTGGTATTTACTAACAATAAACAAGATTAATAAGCACTGAAAATGTATTGCTCATTGTTGGTTTCATGTTAATGCGGGGGTTCCCAAATGACTGAATCGACAGGTATCTCTCAAGATCCACATGAAATACAGAGAAAACACAAACATTCACTCTTTTTTTGTAAGAATGCCTCCACTGTCAAAGCAAAACCATAAAAGTGTGAACCAATGAACAAGTGTCATTGTTAGTTGTTAGAAAAAAACATTTACTAATGCTATCAAATTGATTCCATTTAAACAGTGGAGGTGGGCCCTGTGTGATCAAAATATGTGCTATGAATGACTGTATTAATGAATGAATGAATGAGGGACACCACTTGTGCTTTAAAAAGGAGAGGAGATAGAAAGAAACTCTGGGATTTACCAAAACTGCTCCTGAACAGGTTCACAGAGTAAGTGGTCTAGTGGGTTAAACCACTGAACTGGTAAATTAAAAGGTTGCTGGTTCAATCCCAGCAGCCACCACCAGTGTGTCCTTGAGCAAGACACTTTACTCCATGTTGCTCCAGGGGGATTGTCCCTGTAATAAGTGCACTGTAAGTCGCTTTGGATAAAAGCGTCTGCCAAATGACTAAATGTAAAATGTAAATGTACTATAGTTACTGACTCTCTTTTAGAAACAGGCTTGAGTTACCCGGCTTTCTCGGGTTTGTCATAACTCACATTCTGAAACAGAATTTATAACCACAAAACTATACTCCAACAACACTCAAAAGAGATTCATCACAAACAGGTATTACCGTCACTTCTAATTAAAGTTCCAATGAAGTTGACACAAAAACATTTAAGCAGATTGTTGAAGTGAACTCCATCTAAAACAGCAGTTTACACGTTTACACACACATTAGAAGAAGGAAGGGTGAAGGAATAGTGCACCTTTGAAATGAGAATTTGTTCATCATTTATACCCCCTGTTGTCATTTTAAACCTGTATTATTTTCTTTCTTCTGCAAAACACAAAAGAAGATATTTTGAAAAATGTCGATACCCAAAAAAACATTGGTCCCCATTCACTTCTATTGTATGGACACAAAACCAATGCAAGTCAATGGGGGCCAGCGTTTTTTTTGTTACCAACATTCTTCGAACTATCTTCTATTTTGTGCAGAAGAAACTCATACATGTTTAACATGAAAAGTGTGTGTAAATAATGACAGAATTTTCATTTTGAAGTATCACTTTAATGCTATAGCTTAAAAAAGTATTTATTCTTAGTTATGAATTTTTTATCTGTTTTCCTTTTTTATGTTGGTGGTTCGATGATTTAAATTATGTGAATATTGTTTGTAATAATTTTTTGAAGTGTGTGTTTAAAAATGCAATAAACATATTTAAAAAAGCAAAATCATGTTAGTGATAAATGGATTTTATGTGAAATATTGTGCGAAAATCCCAAGAGACGTTGAAACATAAAAAAGTTGTACTTTATTAGATTGTCTGTGGAACGTTTACACACAAATATTGGGTAACTGTAAATTGCACATTGCACATTTCATCATGAACTTTGGAGAAGATCTCCACCATACAGACCCGTGTACAGTACAGACGGGACAGTCCGAGTCTCAGTCACGACATCACAATTCACACGTTTTTAACTTCATGTTTCCAGAGGTTTCACCATCTGTCACTATCCAAACATGCCTGAAACTCACAACCACACAAACCACCAGCAGCAGCAGCAGTATGCATGATTTACAGTTACACAAAAAACACAACTCGCATTGCCGTTTCCATTCTCATTGGACATGCATGCAGCTGGGGTCCTGTTCAGCACCGTTTGAAGTTCTCGTATAGCACCATTTTCTCGATATATAATGAAGTTAGGACCCAACTGTCGGCATGCACAGACCTCATATTTAAAACGTCCTAGGATGCGTATCCTACGTGTTTCCTGCTTTTAAAACATTACAAGGCAAAGAAGGAATATTTATATCGTACCATACATGTTTAACAGAAACCAATACAGTACCCACATGAAAGAAAAGTGCTACTAGACTTCTTGTTTTTCAGTCGTGTTATATATCTGGAGGGTCTACGGTAGGAGGACACACTCAAGTTGTACGTTACGTCAGCGAAAAATACACCAAAACGTTGTTTTCTTCTTTTGAAATTATTGAACAAACACCGACACTTCTTCACTCCAACTGCAGCTCATAAACACAAAGATAAAATGTCTGGAATAATAATCCATCTCTTTTCTCTGAAACACATCACGTTACCCACACAACTACAAATGTAGAATACAGAATGTCATCTCACGGTTTACCCAAGGTCAAAGAGATTTTGTCAAACTCATCATGACGATCTGGGATTTAAAAACACAAAGTATCCTTTTTTTGGGGGGGGGGGGTGAAAGCAAACATACTTTCCAGTGGTGATGTTAAGGGATGAACATTGTGACTTCAATCTTGAATTAAAGTTTCAGCCCTACAGACCAGAGTTATTATAGTTTTGATTTGAGTTTTATTCAAATTTTAAATTATCTTTTATTTTTAGACTTTTAGTTTTGATGTTCATTTTAGTTAGTTTTAGCAATTATGCTGTATGCTTTTGTCATTTATAATTTATGTTTTGCTATACAAGATGAATTCATTGTAATTTTTGTCTATTATAATAATTTTAGTGCTTTCAGTTTATTATTGAGGCAACATTTCAATTCTTCATGTAGTTGGTTAATTTTAGTTCAATATTTGATTTGATTTTAATGAACAGAAACTGAAAATAACCTTGTTACAGACTGACACATTATGTCTATTTTCCTGTAGTTTCAAGAAAAAAAGAAACGAATTCAGCACGTGTACATTTGCAATAAAGGACGTTTACAAAGCAGCCATGAATAAAAGAAGAAGATTATATGAACACTGCTCTCTTCTGGTCATGCATTGCTCATACATGTATAACAAGCATGGTTTGACCGAACAAACCTGTCCTTCAACTCTTAAGAAAAGTGCACACGGTTCATGTTCACTGCTCGGTGGTCCATAACAAAGGGCACTGCAGGACAGAAGGTGGAAAAAGAGGAGGAAGAGAGAACGCAGCAAACAGCCCTTGTCGTGTTAGGTCATGTGTTGTGTGAAGAAACTCTCCGTGACACTGCACCGGTGAACAGATGAGGGACGTCATGAGATTGTCACGTGGGCCACGGATGAACGCTGAAGCGGTGTAGCAGCTTAACGCGCTGTTGAAATAAAGTGCTTCCTGTGGGAGGAGTCAGCGTCTTATTCCCCAACCAATAACACGTTCCCGTAATTCTTCGATTCCGCTATGACACATAAACACGCAGGCATACACACACACACGCACACGCTTGGAGAGAAAGGTATTTCAAAAACTCGTTTTTTTTGTCGGCTGGACAGTAATTGCACATGTGAACACGTCTAGATAGAAGAACCTTCTTCTGACCGAGGCTTCACGTCACCAGACCTGTGCTGTGCTTCCACCAGGAACAACATGCCTGTCAATTGCTACAACCCCAGAAGGAAGGTTTGGTAAAGGCGATAGTCTCTAGTGGACTGAAATCAAGTATGCCATTTACATAATGCCTAGATTCTATCCTTGCATAACATATGAAATAATGGATAGGGTAGTATGTAATAGAACATATTTGAGTTTAACAAGAACACAGGTCATCTGAAAACACGGCGGTTTATAGGTCATTCGATTTTTATACTTAATACAGCATATACTTGTACATCACTCTGCAATTTAACAACTCTGCATGTTTGTAAACGTTTTAAATCTCAAAATAATATGATTTTACAACCCTAAAGACAAAGAGTATATTTGTGATTCTTTAACTCAGTTCTCATCGTGAAGTCGCTGGGCCTGTGGGGAAATATGGCACACATGATGATGGCCATCGGAGAGATTCAGCGGTCAAAGCTGAAATGAACTAAATGTTTGTGGAAAACTGTTCAAGGTACAACCAATGAGAGAATCATTTAGGGGCGCTTTCCCAGAGTACGCTAGAACATGCCTTATAGCAAACATTACATTTGTGCAATTGGGACACAACACAATGGCGCTGATTTATTTTAAGTTTTCAGTTTGAAGAGCTCTAATATTTATTTTAGTCGAGGATTATTCTTAATCCCTGTCCCATAATGTTTCATATATTAATGCACGTTTTGGTGGTTTCTTATTTCAGATGGGGAAAGCACTTTTGTGCATTTTTTTTTTTTGATGAAGGTTACGTCAGACGTCACCCCGGAAGCTTTGCTGTTTTTTAGCTGCACTCTGCTTGAGAAATCTTCTCAGATCGTCTTTGGACCTTCAAGTTTGAGAAATCTACTAATCTAATCCATTATTGTGCATTGTACACTCTTAAAATGAAGGTGCTTCACGGTGCCACAGAAGAACATTTTTTGTCTAAATGCTTCCATAAAGAACCTTTGTGTTTCAGATTATGAGAAGGTAAAGAAGAGAAAAGTCTTTAAAGAACCTTTGACTGAATGCTTCAAAAAGCATCTTTCTTTTTTAACCAGAAAGATGATCAAATCTTTGACAACCTTCTAGCTTTTTTAATCCACTTCTTAGTGACAAAGACAGGCCTACTCAGAATAAACCTAATATTCACCAGATCACGCACGCACGCACGCACGCGCTCGCGCGCGCACTCTCACACGGACAGAATGATGACTGTGGAGTGTTTAACCAGCAGTGGGACACACATGACATGAATGATGGACGGACTGGAGGGATGTGAAGGTGCTGCGGTACCGCTCGAGGTACACGGTTAGACGCGCGAAGTCATGACGTATCAATCCTCGTGCTCGTCCGTGTCTGTCCTCTTCTCTTTGTGACAGCTGAAGATGTGTCGCATCTCCTCCTCGTACCTCATGAAGTTCTCGCCGAAGCGGGACCAGGCCTTCAGAGGGACGGTGATGGTGTTCCGGTACGGCTGGCGGACCTCGCTGATCTTGAGGAACACGCCGAAGCGGTTCGAGCCCACGTCGAAGTAAAAGCGCTTGTTGTCGACGCGGAACGACGCGGCCTCGGGCAGCTCGGGCGACTCGTCGTGGTTGCGCGCGGCCCGCTCGGGCTCGTCGTCGCCGTAGTCGTCGATAAGCTGAGACAGCGCGTCTCTGAACTCGATCAGCCCCTGCGCGGGAAGCACGATGGTCTGCTCGATGCCCTGCCCGTAGTATCCCATAGTGCCGTGTCCTCTCGTGACGGTCTGTCGGATGCGCAGGAACCGGCCGCGCTGGTTCTCCTTCAGGTCCAGATAGTACTTCCTGTTGTCCCTCTCGATTAACTCGCTCTTGAGGACGCGGTGCGTCTGCTCCTCGGACGCGGCGGATCCGGTGGGTGACGCCGGGTGACCCGCGGCTCTCCTGCGCCCGTTGCTCTGCTCCTCCGGCCGCGGCGGCGCCGCGCATCCCCGGAGTCCGACGTGCGCGTAATAGTCGATGAAATCGCCCAGACTGTAGCGCAGGTCCGGCGCCATCGACATGGACAGGGTCAGCTTGCTTTTCCGTATGTTGTCATGTCTGCCTCGGCCGATCCACACCTCGGCGATCTTCAGGAAGCGGCCCCGCGCGCTCTGCTTCACGTCCAGGTAGAAGCGCTTCTTCTGTATATCCACGCGTTTCGACGCGAGCTCCTGTATGTCCGACGCTTTGCCGCTCGCGTACGGCTGCGGGTATCCTGATGTCATCCTGCCTCCTTCTCTGTCCGTCCCCCTCCGCTGACTGTCGGCCATCGGCGTTCACAGCGATCCGCGCTTCATCGCCGCTCTCCGCGCACCGGGCGCAGAATTATCACTGACCTGAAAACGGCAACGGCAGCAGCAGCTCATCGACGGACTCTCTTTGTCCTCACGAAAGGTCACGCGAGGCGACGCAGAGGCGCGCGCATTTTCTTTTTTTTTGTCGTTGCACCGTATTTTAAACGCGCTTGTATTTCGTCTCCATCGTCTATCCGCCACTTACTCGTGCCAGCTGGAGAGAGACAGAAAGCGGATCTCTGTGGAGAACGAGAGTCGAATGAACTCAATGACCCGCTCCCCCTCCCTCCAGCACACACTCCAGAGCTCGCGCACTGCTCCTGCGTACTCACAGTCGTAGTGCGCTGTGCTCCTGAAACAGTATTTAGTAGCACAGATGTTTAGTACACTGTTGTGTCATATGAGGGGTTTCATGATCTTCTGATATTAATACAAGCACGTTCTGAAAATAAATGGATGCACTGAGCAATAAGTAATCATGATGGCTCGTTCTCTTTCTGAAGCGCTTCTAACCAAAGGCTCAGCAAATCTACTGCATAGTAGTGTGCAGTTGAATTTTTCCGTACCCCAGAGGATGATGGGAAATGTAGTTTGGTAGCTCAGAATTCCAGCAGTGTGCTCTCCATTAGCAGTTAGCAAAATACAAACAAAACCACATCGTACTGTTAGCATTTACAACACGTATTTGCTTTCATTCAGACTCTTTATCTGAAGTGCACCTAAATCAGAGTTGTCGAGATTTACGGGGCCTTGCAGTGACATTTGAAATCATAATTAAAAGTCTCGTGATTGAGTATTTGAAATCACCGACTGTGGCAGTATGTACTGCACTTCATTAAGTACTTTTTCTATTGAACGTCGATCATAGTGTAGGATTGCTATGCACATGTATGAAGACATTTTAGACAAAGTTCTTTGTTTTGTTTTACTTCAATTACTGGTGGTAACAGCGGTAGCTGCTGAAAGACACCATTCCAAATCATCATTTCTAGATGTATTGTAACCATTTCAGTTCCGTGTTTTTGAATTCAACAAAATCAACTCTCAGAAGTGACATCATGTCATTGAATGTGAATGTCTGATAGGATGACAAGACATGAAAACCGAAATAGAAATCCAGGTGAGCATATAAAAGATAATTATTTAAACTTTCCCTAAACAAATCTGCCTGTTGTTTTGATTAGAACTGAATCTGAACATGTTTTCTTTGCCGTATTTGAGGTCTGAAGAAATACAGAGAATCTTTTCTGTTATCTTCGCCTGTTTCTCTAGTTTTCATTTTCTACAAATAAAGGCAAATAGAAACAATATATTCATTTGAAATTTAGTAAAATGTTGTTAGTAGTTCACAAAATGAAACGAAAATGATCATTTTACCTTAACACATACCAAACGGTACATTTTAAGGCGGAGGTAACACACACAGTTTCTGCCAATCTCATATTAATCTTGAGAACCTACACAGTAGTACTGCACACTTCATATCTCTGAAGACTATTTAGTTTGATCACATTTATAAAAGACAGATACAGCTGTACCATTATTTCCGGAAACAGGTGAGGCCTTAACACGTTTTACGTCCAACTCGTTTCTTGACAAGTTGACCATGTCAAGCATGAGAAGACAGCAGGTTTAACAGTGTAAAGAAGTCAGAATGCATGACACACTGTTGCACCACCCCTTTAAAATCTAAAAACGGTCTCTGAAATTGTCTCTTATTTTTTCTGCGGCTGTATATACTGAAGAAAGATATTTTGTGGTAAAAAAAGGTTGTGACAGCTGAATTAACTTCTGTGTCTGAAAGCTGAAAAATGTTGCCACTTTCCACTGCGGGAGGACGTCGAGGCACGTCTTAATCCAGTGTTTCCTGCTCTCTCTTCCTCATCAAACCAGCAGACATGAACCTGTGCGTGAGCGCGGAAAGAAATCAAATGGTGCCTGAGAAAGCCTCTGGGCCAGGATTTCTGCGTACATTTTTGAGAAGTTTTAGTTTAACTTTCATCAGCTATTTAATTTTGAAGAGTTATCATGAAACCGCTCTTTCTTCAAGCTCATTTTCTGCCTCAGAAGTCACTGTCTGACAGGGCAATGAGTTGAAGCTTTCAGATTAGGGGAACAAATCAATAGGATGTTCATAATAAAACAAACAAAATGATTTATTACAAATGTTGGAACGTTATTTCTAAGATGGAACCAAAGAACGTGGCAGAGGAACAGACATAAGAGCAACATGTGAACATTCCTCAAGCCTCTGAGTTTGGGTTTTCCCGCACGCAGTTCAATGTAAATCTATTTTCACTTCATGTTCACACAGTTTGAAGATGTGGAACAACATCAATGTATCAAAACTGTCTTTTTTGTCGCTCAAAAGTCTAACAGCCGCCTATTACACAAACTGCACAAATCATAATAGTACAGTAAAACCGTTTTGTGATGCTCCTGCAAAGAGCCGGTTGTTTTTCTTTTGCTCATCGTTGCTTGTTTGCATGGCAAAGAAGATCATCAGGAAGTGTGCATCATGGGATTTTCAGCTGTTTGTTTTATCCTCGCGTATGATCACATGGATGTGCATGGCTGATGTGACTCTGAGTTGATGAGTTATAATATAGATACACAGACTGACAGAAAGAATAAAACCTGTCGCTTCTGACACACTTTCTCTTCTGTTTGACCATATAAGTAAAGCTGATGTCAAACTCTTCTTGATATATTTCATAGTGTCATTTCATCTTAATATTCTCATCATGAGGATTATATATATATATATATATATATATATATATATATATATATGAGTCAGTGTGTATTGTTGGCCTGATGCATTTGACACCTTCTGAAATGAAGTTAAAACATGCAGTGACACAATCTAGTGCCCAACACAACAACTATAAGAATGTCATACAGGATCACAGCCGCACCCCTTTTATCAAAGCCAATATCTCAATAACTGTCTGTGTGTTTGACTATTTATAATGTAATATTATCATTTATTATATTATTTTTAAGTATGATTTATTTTTCTTTCTGAGCATATTAAAAAACTTCTTACAAAAGTGCAATCTGATAAAAAAGAAGTTAAGAGACAGTTCACCCAAAACTGAAAATTCTGTCACTGTCTAGTTGTTCCAAACCTGTAGACATGTCTTTGTTTGGTTGAACACAGAGAAAGATATTTGGAAAAATAGTTCTTGGTCCCCATTGACTCCCATATTAAACAACGATTGTAATGAAAAGTTGATCTGCGTTTCTGTTTTATACATTCTTCAAAATATCTTCTTTTGTGTTCAACAGATTTGTTTACCACTGTTGTCAATGGTGTCCAAGAACTGTTTTGGTAAAAAGGATTTGTCCAAATATCTTTCTCTGTGTTCAGAACAAAGACATACAGATTTAGAACAACTCGAAGGTGAGTAAATGATGACACAATTTTCATTTTTGGCTGTCCTTTTAGGACTGCTAATAGAATAAAATAATAATATAAAGTATTTATTGTTGAAGCTTTCAGTTGATGTAGTATTATTATATTCATGTAATAAACAGTGAGTCCACCAGGTGACGATATTCATGCACGCTGACAGTCGCACGTGACCAACACAAGAAGAAGAAGAAGAAGAAGATGAAGCAGACGCTTTTCGCGTAAATACTCAACAGCAGTGGACAAAATGTGAGTTATTAAAGATTTCAAGAGAACCCTTATGATGTTTAAAATAAAAACTACAGTCAGAATGTGCGGTATTGATGTATCCAGTGCTGTTAGTAATACATGTGAAGCGCGCGCTGTCTCTGAATGTACAGTCGTCAGTAAATATCGCGTTGTTATTACGAACTTCATTGTTGTCAATCATGTAAGTTAGCCCTACTGACTTTGCTTTTTCCGTTTCAGAGGAAGACTAAAAGAATGTGTAATGACTGACAGAAATCTGCCAGCATGGATGAACTATAAATCCCATGAGGACAAACCCGTGAGAAGCAAACAAACAAACAAACACAAATTAAACATCAAGCAAACTCACCTGCACGAGCACAGTCTTGTTCTTCAGTCTTCATGCACATGCCTTTGACATGTTGTTGTGTGAAATGCTGTCTCTATGGGCTGTCCTCTGTGTTTTTCACTAATGTGTATGTTTTCCATTGGTTGAGGCAGTAAAAGGCATTTATTTGCATTATTTACTCATATTCAAATCAAACCAAAGCACTGTTTACAGGCCAACATTCAAGAAATACTGGTTTACCTGCTTCACCTGAGACAGACACCATATTAAAGGTGGTCTCTAAAACATCACACGTGTGTTGTGAAGAAGGAAAGATCTTGAACTTACAGTGCTGTGTGTGTGTGTGTGTGTTTAACTTTATTTATTGTGTGTGTGTGTGTGTGTGTGTGTGTGTGTGTTTTTGAGTCTGGGACAAAGAAACAGTTGTGTGTAGATATGAGGTTTTGTTTAGTTAATAAATATAGAGCTTTTGTTTCCTGACTGTGTGTGTGTGATATTTGCATACATCATCATTATCCCAAGAAACAGAAGATCAGTTGACTGCTGTGCTGAATACATGTCTGTTGTTGTGTTTCAACTTGGCAGTTTTGGGATTATTTGAAGAATTTGGTTCCAAAATGAGAAAACTCTGTTTTAGAGATTTTCAAAATTCAAGTTTTTTTATTGTGTTATTGTGTTTTATTGTGTTAGTTAGCTGTATTTGTGAGTTATTATAGCTCAAATCAAAGCAAACCAACTGCAGTTTGATTGACCATAATATGATTTTTGAAAATCTTTAAAAAACTGAGTTTTCTCATTTTGGGAGCAAACTCTTAATTTGTAGATTGAATACTGTGGTGTTGGACGTAGAGAAGCCTCACGCAGGTGTATGATCTGATGTGTTTGTAGTGTCATCACAGACACACACTGTCCTCTAACAGCTCTATGGACAATTGACTCACATTTGAATTCAGGTTTGTCATGTTTTCACAGACATTAGGAGCATATAAGAAGAATGTTCTGGAAGATTCTCTTCCTTACCTGGAGTTTAGTGGAACGGTCGTGTACAGCCAGGAAAAAAACGACTGCTCATTTCTGTCAGAAGATTTCAGGTAAAATATATTTACGAATGATGACAGTGATAATTAAAGGAGAAGTGCACCTTCATGTTCACAATGGAAAAGGGCCCACAATTAACATCATTTCCTTTTTCTATTGAGAAAGACACACATATGTTTTGAAATGCAGAAGTAAGTACTACATGTTTAACACCTTTCCCAAATAGATCAAAGTTCAGAAGTCAGTTTTTGTCCCAACCAGTACAAATACAACAAATACAATATAGAGTTAATAATTGACTTGATGATGATCATTCAAAGTGTAGTGTAGCGTAATAATGATCACGAATACTCTTGCTGCTTTGTGTTAATAAGAGTGACACAATCTGGTCCTTTTGGCTGCTAACTTGGACAGTATTGAAGAGAAATATAAATCATGTGCTTTCAATTCACAAAACCAATTAAAATGAGATTCAACTTTTTCCTTAAACTGTAAATTATAAAATAAAAATAAACCAACAGTCTCTGCCATGTGCATTCAACTAAAAGATTGACTGGGTTATTCTCAAGAAATCTTGGGTTCAAGATGTTAAACATGATTTCCTAAAGACACTCACATCCTTTCATTTATCTTAATAAAGTAATGACATGTCTAAAAGCATTCATTTCATTTTTTTTACAGAGAGTTTAGCACAATTTTGAGCATTTTTTTACAGAATAGCCTTTAAACAATCTCATGTAAAAATATAAATATTTAAAACTGTCACTGTCTCATAGCATGTAGGACAAAAAAGCGAAGCCTTAATGCTTAAGCAATTTTTATTAATCTTACATATCAAGAAATTAATCAAGTATGTTTTAATAAGATATTATACATGTGACATTTCTTTAAATGACCTTTATCGTTAATGAGAATATACCGTGTACACAGCTTGACAAGAGATTATTAAAGTCCCAGTGAATTTTTTTTTACAATTCTTAATTTTTTCATGAAATATTGCAGCTTTAATAGCTTATTTATTATAAATTCATGTGTCACCATAATCTTCATTTAAACTCTGAAGAAGCACTTCCGCCCTGTAACGACTAGTCATCTCAAATGATCTAAACTAGACGGCTTGGGCGGAGCATCCTTTAACTCCTCCCCTTTAACTGTCAGTCTGCTGCCAGTTTCGTTTCAAAATACAATGCCTGTTTTACATATCCAATCAATTCGCAGTGAAAAACGCAAGTCACGCCCAGTAATTTTCTCCATTGAAATTCCTTTACACAAAGAAATGCGTCAGAATACTGAAGTAAAAACGATCGCAACTTCCGGTTACACAGGGAAAGTATAAAGTCATCTGTTAACCTGTTAGTTGTTCAAAAGGTATGAGTAGATGTGTTTCTTTACATAAAATAAAACTTTATTTAAAAATGTTACGGACGACGAAAACATCAACCATGGAAATGGACCATGGACATGTTTTTCTTACTATTTTTTCTTTTCTTTTGAAAATTCTGTCAAAGATCTTTTGTCATTTGAGAACATCAGGTAGAACATCCAAGTTTTTTGTACTGAGTATTTCAATTTGACAAATCCGGACACATTACATTGTGTTATAATGAAATCTTTACTGCCGTGATGTTTGAGTGGTTTCGTTCGAATGATCTGTTGCGTATGCATGTTTGTGATGTTTTAACACGCTACTAATCCTGTCAGATGTGTCCGGCTGATAGACCGGTCCAGTGCAAGATGAATGACATCACACACACAGAGAGGGAGAGAATTTGTGCTGTGGTTGTGCAGTGATTGTGTGTGTGATCCTCTTCATCATGATCTTGATATTTGTGTGTGTGTGTGATACAGATCATGTTTGTCGTGTGATTCAGTGGTGGGCTTTGATGTGGAATGGCCGCCCAGTTACACTAAAGGAAAGTCAAAGAAGGTGGCTGTGGTTCAGTTGTGTGCGTCAGAGGAGAAATGTTATCTGTTCCACATCTCCTCCATGTCAGGTGAGGTCAGACTCACGCTCTGTTCACACTGTTCTCTGATCTTCAGCTCATCTTTGTCTCGTCATGTCTCAGGCTTTCCTCCCGGCCTGAAGGCCTTTCTTGAAGATGAGAGCATCGTGAAGGTCGGCGTGGGAATCCAGGGAGACAAGTGGAAGTTATTATCTGATTATGAAATTAAAGTGAAGAGTGTGCTGGAGCTTTCTGATCTGGCCAACAATACTGTGAGTGCACTTTTACTATTAAACTGAAAGTGTGCTGGAGGAGACGTGTTCAGAATTTACCTGAAATTTCCCTACACTTTGATGTCTTCAAACCTCTGCATATTTTCATTGGATTCGTTGGATTGATTGTGTTTTCGTGTAAAAACTTGTGCTTTTGTCTTTCACGCCTTGCAAATGTGTTTTGTGAACATTAAACCTTTTTCGTTGTGCATTGTTGTTGAGGAAGGGTTTCTTTCTGTCGTGAGACTGTTGGTGTCGTCTTTGGCACATTCACCTTCATTTTTAGCACTATTCAATTTTTCTGATGATATTCTGTGAATGTACAGTTCAGACTGTAGTGTGTGTGTGTGTTGTAGTTGAGATGCACTGAGAAATGGAGTCTGGATGGGTTGGTGAAGCACTTGTTGAAGAATCAGCTTTATAAAGACAAGCAGGTGCGCTGCAGTCAGTGGGACGACTTCAGTCTGACAGAAGAACAGAAGAGATACGCCGCCACAGACGCTTACGTGAGTGCACATCAACATCATGTCACACACACACACACACATACACGTCTGCTTCATCTCACACCATGTGTCCTTACAGGCTGGATTCCTCATTTATAACAAACTACACGTCATGATGGAGTCTGGTCAGTAACTCTCTTGTGTCTGTGTGTGTGTGTGTCTGTGTCTGTGTGTGTTCCTGTGTGTGCATGTGTCCTGTGTGTGTGTCGTGTGTGTGTGCGTGTGTGTGTGTGTGCATGTGTGTGTGTGTGTGTGTCTGTGTGCTTGTGTGTGTGTGTGTGTCTGTCTGTGTTCCTTTGTGTGTTCCTGTGTGTGTTCCTGTGTGTGTTCCTGTGTGTGTTCCTGTGTGTGTGCATGTGTCTGTGCGTGTGTGTGTGTGTGCATGTGTGTGTGTGTGTGCGTGTGTGTGTGTCTGTGTGCTTGTGTGTGTGTGTGTGTCTGTCTGTGTGTGTGTGTTCCTGTGTGTGTTCCTGTGTGTGTTCCTGTGTGTGTGTCTGTGTGTGTGCATGTGTCTGTGTGTGTGTGTGTGTGCGCGTGCATGTGTGTGTGTGTGTGTGTGCGTGTGTGTGTGTGTGTGCGTGTGTGTGTGTGTGTGGATCTGTGTGTGTTCATGTGTCTGTCTGTCTGTCTGTGTGTGTGTGTGTGTGTGTGTGTGGTACTGATGTTGTATGATGTGTTTATGTGAGAACAGAGCGCAGGATTTCTTCAGCCGTGGATCTCAAGCAGAGAGTTTATCAGATGTCTGGTGATCTGCGGGATCTGGCCGATGGATGTCCTGAGGACGTGAGCTGCTCGAGCAGGTCTGGATCTCACTGTGTCTGTAGCGTGTGTTTAATCTGTGACCGATGGCGTCTGATGAATGTTTGTGTGATCCTGCAGGGCTGTGAAGCTGTTGGATGATCTCGCTCACACTCTTCAGTCTCTGAGATCATGTTTGTTAAAGAGCGACAGAGCGGCCGATGACACACGGACAGCAGAAGACACGGGTCAGAAGTCTGACACACACTGTGTGATGTCTGAGGATGAGCGTCAGATGCTGGAGATACAGGCCAGACAGGAGCAGATGGACGAGGAGTGTATTTTAGCTTTCCAGGTGTTGTATGTCGTGTCATTCTGTTGTGATATCACACTTCTGATGGACTGACTGATGTTCAATGATGGTGATGATCTTCTTCAGACTCAAGAGCAGTCGGCCCAGAATGAGACTGATGAAGATTTGGATGATGAAATGATGAAGGTGAACACACACATGTAAAGTTTACTGTGGGATTCAGGAGGAATGAGTTTGTTGTTGTTTGTGTTGTCTGTGAGGAGTTATGCCTGCACACACACATAGACATACACACACACACGATTCTGAACTGACTGAACATATACACATGACTCATGCAGTTACTCTTCAATCACTTGACCTGAAACAAACCCTGCCGCTGATGTCACGTCTCTACGTGTTGATGGTAAGCGAGTGTGAGGTCAGAATGAAAGGTTTGCTGATGTTTCTCTCATCAGTGTGCTGAACATGTGGAGAAAGAGAACCACGGACACAAACAGTCTGCTGCTGAAGATGAGGATGAGGATGTTGAAGAAGATGAGGAGGAGGTGTTTGGTATGTGTTTATGTGCATTTGTGTGTGCTCACCTCACGTTCATCTAGATTACCTTGAAGAACCGCTTTTGTTTTTGTGTGTTGTTTAGATTCAGACATCCCACAGGCCGATCAGATCAAATGTCTGAAAATGTACTTTGGCCATCATAACTTCAAACCGTAAGTTCAGAGCACTCGCGAGCTGTTGTTTATGTGCATGTGTGTAACATCTCTCACCAGACACTTGTTCTTCAGGGTTCAGTGGAAAGTGATTCGGTCTGTTCTTGAGGACAGGAGGGATAATCTTGTTGTCATGGCAACTGGTATGCCGAAATCATGCCCATGCATGGAGATTTGTGTGGATGATTTAGCATAAAGACTGTGTTGTGTGCTAACGGTTTCATTTATCTTGCACATCATGTAACGTGTGTGCGTGTGTGTGTGTGTGTTGTGAGGTTATGGGAAGAGTTTGTGTTTTCAGTTTCCTCCTGTGTACTGTCAGAACATCAGTGTGGTGATCTCTCCTCTCATCGCTCTCATGGAGGATCAGGTGCTTCACTTACAGTACGTCACACACTCTACTGACACACCTGACAGTGACGTCTGACACGCTCCTCAAACATCTGTGTGTGTGTGTGTGTGTTTCAGAATGTCAAACATTCCCGCTTGTTTTCTTGGATCCGCTCAGACCAGAAATCTGTCTGAAGATGTGAAGAGGTGTGAAGACGCTTACATCACAACATACATACAGTGTTCTGCTGTTACTCTGACCATCTGTCTGTCTCTCTGTGTGTGTCGTCAGGGGTCAGTTCAGAGTGGTGTACATGACACCTGAGTTTTGCTCTGGAAACATTCCTCTGCTCGCTCAGCTCAACCGCACCATCGGTATAAATCCCAGCGTTTTGTGAGTGAGGTGAGTGTATGACTGAAGCTCACACCTCTGTGTGTGTGTGTAGGTTTATCTCTGATCGCTGTGGACGAGGCTCATTGTATCTCTCAGTGGGGTCATGACTTCAGAAGTGCGTATCGTGACCTTGGCAAACTCAAGACAAATCTCCCAGAGGTATGTCACGTTTGAGAACACTCAAATGTTTTTTATTGCATTTATCAGTAGCGCAGGAAGCGTCTGCAGCTGATGTTCGTTGGTTTTGCTCAGTCAGGTGACTTTCTTGTTTTTTTTAAAAGGTTCCTATTTTGGCTCTGACAGCCACCGCGAGTCCATCTATCCGTGATGAGATCGTGAAGAGTCTTCACCTGGTCAATCCCATCATGACCTGCACCTCGTTTGATCGGCCCAACCTCTATCTGGACGTCAGTCGCAAAAGTGCTGATGTTATTCAGGATCTCAAACAGTTTCTCATTAAAAAGAAAGGGTAGCTCTTCATTTTAGCTCGAGTTTCATGTGAAATGAGGTGATTCGTATGACATCTGACTGTGGGGTGATGTTTTGTTTTGTAAGGGGGGGTTTGGAGCTGGAGGGCTCTGCCATTGTGTACTGTCCGTCGAAGAAAGAGGCGGAGCGTGTGACGGCGGCGCTGTGTAAGCTGGACGTCTCGTGTGGACTTTATCACGCTGGTCTGAGCATCAAACAGAGAAGAGAAACTCACCATCAGTTCATGAGAGACGAGATTCAGGTGAACTGCCGCTCATACGCTAAAGAAGTCTTATAAGTTGAGGTGAAACGTGACCGTGTTTGTTCTTCAGTGCGTGGTGGCCACAGTGGCGTTTGGGATGGGCATCAACAAATCTGACATCAGGAAGGTGATTCATTACGGAGCTCCTAAAGAGATGGAGTCATATTATCAGGAGATCGGGAGAGCCGGTCGAGACGGTCTGCCCAGCTCATGTCACGTCTTATGGACGTCTGCAGACATGGCACTGAACCGGTGACGTCACGTCTTCATTTCATCCACTCTCCTAAAAGACATCTGCTTACTGAGATTGGATTTCTGCTTTGTGTTTACTGCAGATTCATTCTCAACCAGTCCAGAAGTGAACACTTCAGAGAATATAAAATCAGCATGATGGCCAAAATGGAGAAATATCTTAATTCAGCCAAATGCAGACGAAAGTAAGTGTTGTTTCTCTCGACAGTCGTTCAGTCCTCATTGTCAGAATGTTATAGAAGTTAACAAATATTTACCCAAACAGAAATGTTGTGTATAGAAGTGAAAGATGTTTAAGCTTATGCTGTTAACTGCAAATAAATGAAGTCTAAAAACAGATTAAATTAAAAAGGAACGAAACTGATAAACAGGAACATGAAAATGATAAAAAAGCTCATTCAAAATATGAATAACTCTACATTAAAAGTGACTTGTAGCATGATGGACCTCTGCATATGAGTGTGTAGATGGAAGGTTTGTGGGTTGAGTTCGTATGAAACACACACACACATACTGAAGAAATAACTTGAGTTTCTTTAGATAAAAGTCTCTGTCAAATACACACATGAAAGAGGCCTCAGAAAGGTGGTGTGAAATGTTTGGTGTGATTTATGATGAAGTGTGTTGCAGGTTGATTTTGTCTCATTTTGAAGACAAGCGTCTGAGAAAGGTGACGTCTGGCATTCTGGGTAGTGATCAGTGTTGTGATAACTGCAGGTCGGGGTGAGTGCGCTCTCTCTCTCTCGTCACAGCTCATGTGATGATGATGATGTCATGATGGGACGTGTTTGTGTTCAGTGTGAAGGAGGGTGATGCAGACGGGCTCCAGCAGGACTTCGGCTTGTGTTCGTATCAGCTGATGAAGGCCATCAGGATCATGGAGGAGAGGTTTGGCATCACAGCGCCCATTCTCTTCCTGCGGGGCTCAGTGAGTCAACACTTTACTCAGTTCTTCATCTGAAAACTCTGACGGTCATTCTAATGTTTAATGTTGTGTTGATGTCAGAACTCTCAGCGTGTACCCGATCGCTATCGTAAACATTCACATTTTGGCATTGGTAAGGACTTCTCGGAGTGTTGGTGGAAAGCTCTCGGGCGAGAACTCATAGTTGAACAATATCTGACGGAAGCTACGGGTCACAACAAATTCGCCACCCTCTGTAAACTCACAGCAAAGGTATTGTGAATGTTAAGCGTGTGAAGAAGTGAAGCAAACTGAACTACTGACCTACTGATGCTTCTCCATCATTCACATTCACCAGAAACACACGCTTATGTGCATGTTTCAGGGCAGATCGTGGCTGAATGACGCTGACAATGAGACACACAGAAAACTTCTGCTGCAACCCAACAGAGATCTGTACATCAGAGTGTCTGTACCACGGTAAAACCATCCCCCGTCACTTCTACACACATTTACACTAGCGCTAACATCATAATCACACACACTTATTATGTAATTCTAAGTGGTCATATCTTGAATTTTCTGCGTGTGTGTGCGTGTGTTTTGTTGTGGCAGCAGGACGTCACATGTGGCGCCGGAGGAGTCTTACACTTCCAGTAAACAGTCAGATTTCACACAGGTCTGTACCATCAACATGTTTATAGCTGCTCATGTCTCTGAACATCTGCTAAACCAGCTCTTATTTCATCTCAGAGGTCAAAGGTCAGTTCTGGGGTGGACAGCCGTCACATGATAGAGAAAGTGGGCGTATCCTGCAGGTATGATCTGTACATTAACCCTCACATCATAACATCAACTCTAACAACAGATGACATCATTGATCTGTGTGTGTGTTCTTGTGGCCTATATGTGGTTAACGAAGATAAAATGTGTATAAACAACATGTGTATAACAACATAAACATGGTTTACAGGTCCTCATAAACCATATAGCTGTTAAAAACACGCGTCTCTAAAAACAGGGGTTTGTGGCACGTCACTTCAAAGCACTTACGCTGTGAGCATCATCGCACATTTCAATGCAAGTTTCGCATCGACTCGCCTAAAGTTGAACTTTAGTTGAAACTATTAACAGCTTTACAAAACAATCTGACTTCTGAAATACGTGAGAATGAGCTTTTTAAATATCCATGTGCAGATCACTGCACTCCTGCACAAGCACTGCGGATCACTAAACTACAGACTGAAAGAAGCTCAAAAGAATGTTTGATTTGTTCATTTGTTATGGGTGTATTCATTCACATGTTATTTTCATCATAACTCCCCACTTGCAGAGCGCCGAGATAACCACTTCTACTTCTTTATTTATTCTACGGTAACGGCATATTCTGTCCTTCGGCCCAGACCTAGTCCAGGGTATGAAATTTACAGTGTACAGTAAAAATATCATTACATCTATGAAGAGTCCTCGTAAACCACATATGCAAGTGTGTGTGTGTATGACATTACATCACAGTATTGAAATAAATGTGAAGCACATTCCTAAAGAAATTAAATCATGTTTTAATGTTTTATCATTTTTGATCTTGATGTGTTATATTTGTTTAAAGGTGAATAATTTAAGTTGTGTGTGTGTGTGCGTGTGTGCGTGCGTGTGTGTGCGTGCCCATGTGTGCACAGATCATCAGTGAGACAGTCATCATCATCTCACACTCCTGTTGTTAAAACTCAAACACCAGCTGTGTCTCCCAGAGAAATACAACTACAGGTACACAACACCCACTACATCAACACAATACTGTCAAAATACTTCATTAGCTCTTCTGTAATGAATGCACCTTCCATGAGGAAAACCTGTTTACTTCACACAACACACAGTTCAATCAAGACACACGATCTGATCTCATCATGTGATGTGTAATCTTGTGTATGTTATGAAGTGCATTATGAATGAAGAATCTACACTGCTCTGCAGCGCCTCACACTGCTTGTGTGTTTGTGTTGTTGTGTAGTCGGATCTGTACTGTAAGCTGGTGTGTGAGCGTCAGAAGTTAGCCAGTCTTAAAAACATCCCACCAGCTCTACTGGCCACCAATAAGATCCTGCTGGACATGGCCAAACTAAGGTATCTTACCTGTTCATGCTGTGAGCTTCAGTGTGAACTGAAGCTCGTGTACTGAATCTGAATCTGTCTCTTAATCTGACTCTGAATCTGCGTCTGAGTCTGAATCTGAATCTGAATCTGAATCTGACTCTTAATCTTACTCTGAATCTGATGCTGACTCTGAATCTGTCTCTTGATCTGAATCTGACTCGTAATCTGAATCTGTCTCTAATTCTGAATCTGACTCTGACTCTGTATCTGAATCTGACTCGGTATCTGTCTCTGAATCTGAATCTGAATCTGAATCTGAATATGTCTCTGACTCTGACTCTGAATCTGTCTCTGAATCTGAATCTGACTCTGAATCTGAATCTGAATCTGTCTCTGAATCTGACTCTGACTCTGAATCTGAATCTGAATCTGACTCGGAATCTGTCTCTGAATCTGTCTCTGTATCTGAATCTGAATCTGTATCTGAATCTGAATCTGAATCTGAATCTGAATCTGAATCTGAATCTGAATCTGTCTCTGAATCTGAATCTGTCTCTGAATCTGTCTCAGAATCTGAATCTGTCTCTGAATCTGAATCTGTCTCTGAATCTGTCTCAGAATCTGAATCTGTATCTGAATCTGAATCTGTCTCTGAATCTGTCAGGCCGTGTACAGTCAGCAGCTTAAAACAGCTGGATGGAGTTTCAGAAGCTAAAGCGTCCATGCTGACTCCTCTGATTGACATCATCAACACTTTCTGTCCCTCACACACATTACTGGTCAGTAGTATTTCCTTCATGTTCTTATGATGATGGCAGTATTGTTAAATTGTGTGTGTGTATCAGGCGGATGTGTCCAGCAGTTCTGTTGCAGACGTCCAGTCAGAGTCCAGCCGTGACTGTGTGTGTCCGTCCCTACCCGACAGCGTTTCGGTCACATACAGACTCTTTCAGACGGAGCACAAGACTCTGGTATGACCTCAGTGCATGTGTCTCATGTATGGTGTTGATCAGTGTGTGACGTGTGTTGTGTTGTGTAGAGGCAGGTGGCAGACGTTCGCTCTGTGCCTGTGGCTGTGGTGGAGTCTCATCTGTTACAGGCTCAGAAGATGAACTGTCCCATCGACACAGAGAGAGCTGGACTCTCACCATCCATCTACAACACCATCATAAACATCATCACATCTCCTCCTCTCAGCTCAGGTCAAACACACACACACAAACACACACACTACTGATGCTTCTCTTCATCCCGCCCATGTAAAATATATACTACTTTTCAGTGCTTGAAGGGGGAAAAAACCTTCCTGTACTCTCTTGTGCACGTTGCCATATGCAAATTATTACCACTTTTGAAATTTTTAGAAGGAAAAAAAAGAAGTATTAGATTTTTGCAGGTACAACATGTTTAAATGAAGCATTTGCCAAACAAACTAAATAAAAATTTGACCAAAAAAATACTCTTTATTACCTGTGATAATAGTTCTGCAGTCTGTTGAATTCATCTGTTCATTAAGTCCATCATATACACACAGTCATATCTTATGCCTCATGTGATGTTATGGTATCAGGCATGTCAAGTGGAACACACATTACATCATGTGACAAACCCTCTAAGTTTTCATTTGAAACAGCAAAAGACAGTATTTTGTATATAGATATCTGACCATTTATCATTTTTATTGTAAAACTACAGTCACAGTCTTCCATTTGTTGTCTGAACGTTCTGTCTTCTTTAGTTTCTTTGGCTGAAAGGCTGATTGAGTGCTGTAATTTGTTCTACTGAAATGTTTCTCATATTCCTAAAACCTGTTAATCTGTAGGTGTAGCTTTAAATTTTGAATGTTACTTTGTATAGAAAAAAAAACTTTAGTGTCATAAAGTAACTATAATATAAGAGTTTCCTATAGATCCTTATAGTCCCATCATGAACTGTGTTGTGTTTCTCCACAGTTTGAATCAGTATATCATTTACAATGTGTGAAAAAACACTCAAGAGCATGAGTAAGTGTTTCATAACTTTTGACGTGTAGTGTATGTGATGTGCTGTTGTTTGTGTGTCGATCAGACATGAGTGATTTCAAAGCCATCAGGAGTCATGTTTCTGATGACATCAGCAACTTTCTGCTGAGACTGGCGCTGTGTAAACTCCAGAGAGAAGGTTTAGCATCTGTACGTCAGGAGATCAGCTGGATCGAGCCGCTGGTGAGTTCAGCACAAACACATGCCGTGAGATTCACACATACAGTAGAGGGCGCTGTTTCACATCTCTGGGGTCAGATTTCATTCAGCTGCCAGCTGTGGACTCACGTCAGACATGTGTTCATGTGTTTATCATACAGAGTTCAGACGCTGTTTGCTGGTTGTAGAGGTTGTTGGGTGGTCATGTGTCTTTATGATGATTGTAGGAGAAAAGCAGCCGTGCATGTGATGGTGTGATGCAGGCGTCAGATGTCATGGATCAGAGTGAAGATGAGCTCTTTATTGATGTTCCAATGCCACAGGTGACACACTTGTGTTCGTCTCATGCAACTGATACTGTACCATTCCTTTCATTTGATTTCACCCTTCTTCATCTTCACCAAATACCACACGAGGATGTGGAGCCGTGTTCCTTCTGCTGATCAGATGCATTTCTGTTAGTCTGATCATCACTTAGAAGACCAGCTGATGGATGAACCCATGTGTTTATCATCATATATGTACAGTATCTGATCGGATGTTGAGTTTGTGTTCTGGTGTGCAGGAGGATCTGGGCTCCGCCTCTGACGGGCGGCTCAAGTCATGTGACGTGACTCTTCACAGCAGCGGTATGAATTTAACCTCCTGGAATCAGGACAACCTGGATCAAGACACGCAGGAACTCTTCAGTGATTCACCTGCTGAGGTCAGATATGATGATATGTAAGGGATAATGTACAGGCAGCTGGTTGTTATGGCAGAAGCGGAGGGTCTTGTGTCACACTGAAGCTGTGATAACAGCCGGCTGCTTGTACGTTATCCCGCTTATTACACGCCTATTTGACACATGAGAAAAAAACTTGACATGAAATATGAATTTGAAATATTTTGTTAGCTAATTTTTACTGAATGCAGACCTTCCGCGAGGAAAAGCCGATTACTTTTAAGGTAAGAAACGACGTTCAAACGTCACAAACAGGCAATTTGGTTAAATCATGTGAAACTATAATGTCATTTTTGTTATTAAAAGACAGATTTATATTTCATTTGTCGAAAGAACAACTGTCAAAATGATTTTCTGCTTCAGTGTTAGCGTGTGTTATGAGTTTTGAGAGGTTGTTATCTGGGAAAAACGAATCGGCAAATGTCGCAACTGGCCAATCAGAATCATGCATTCCAACCAGCCACGTTATAATAATGAATCATTCATATGGTTGAAAGAGTTGTCATGTTTATTTTTTTCGGGCGTGTGGTTGGATTGAGACGTCTTTCCCTGCTGTGATGAGTTCTGGTTAATCCTGGACGACCTGTCTTTAACCCCTGCTTGACCTCTGACCTTCACTATTACCCGACACCTCCCCTCATAAGCGCAAAGCCATTAAGGTCAAAAGGTCGTGACCCCTATCACACGTTTGACGTCTGATCTTCTCAAGAGTCTGACAGGATTTCAGCACACACGTGTCCCTAAAACAGCGAAGCAAACGCTGAAATCTGTTTCCCATCAGTCCATTGGTTTCACACACACACGTGAGGAAGAAGAAGAGTCACAAACCTGTAGATCAATGTGAGAGCATTCCGTCTCCTGCACTCACACTGATGATGTGACACAACAGACGGAAATGAAATTTGGAGGGACAGATAAATGGTTTATGAGAGATTGTGATGGATGTTCGGCGAGGGGTTTTCCTCCGTTGATGCAGCTGTCTGTGTCATGTAAGACACATTCTCACCACACCAGCATTTCACGAGCTGCTATCACACGCTAACTGCAAACAACACTCATAAACACACACTTGAAAATAAAACTGATCAAGTGAACAAAAACAGAAAGCCTTCAAGTTAACGTTCAGCAGCATTCAAAATCTGACAGATGAGATGTGAGCAAACCTTTGTCAATAGTTGTTTTGAGGTCGAAATAATGACCCTGATTCATATAGGTTTGGTTAGCTAAGCTAATAATAATGATTTATCATTTGTTTATAAAAATAAATGTTTTGTTTTGTGGGAAATGTCAGTTTGACATCTTTTGACTAATGCTGCACTCATGTGCTCTTGGAAATTTGTCAGTTCCCACTTCTGATGTCATGATTCTGACTCTGAGCTGGTTGTGTTCAGTTGCTTTGTTGTTGGAAAGAAAAGGAGGACGTCAGATTCACGTTTGCGTGTGTCTTGGGGAAATGTTTTATGGTAATAGTTTTCATCCATACATCTTAATGTATAGTTTACCAGTCAGTTTGCTGGCTATTCTGTAGTATTGATGAAATACATTTATTTTCAAAGTGTGCTTCGAATAGTTATTCATATATGTAAATATGTGCTAATTTAGTGACGAGACAGGCAAAAAAGCTGTTGCCGAAAAACGATCAAATCTGTCACATCATAGATCCTTCTCCCATCTGCCATGTTAAAAGTTTAAGGCCCGCCCATCTCAGGTATCAAAATTATTTCCCACCTTCCAAGTGGGAAACGTGACATCAGAAGACGTTCATGTGCAATTTTTACTTCAGAAACTCATATATCCGATAATTCAGAGAGCAGGTGAAGGCAGCATAACACCCAGCGAACTTGAAGCTGCCATCGTTTGTACAAGACGTCATTGAAATGGAATTTAAATTGAGAAAAAAATGTGGGCGTGGCTTGTTTTTTCACACTGACTTGATTGGATATTAAAACACTGCCGTTGCACTTTGAAATGGAACTGGCAGCAGACTGAGAGTTGAAGGGGAGGAGTTAACAGATGCTCCGCCTAAGCTGTCAAAAAACCTAAAGTTATAAAGAAACATACATTTTTTAAGAGACTATTGATAAAATGTTTATAAACTGGAAAATTTCATGAAAAAATCTGAATTATTTTTAATTTCACTGGAAATTGAAAATAGCATGTAAATACATGAAGTTAACTGCCGTTTTAAGTTTCAAGCAGTGATGGTAAAAGAGAAGCTAACGTTTTAAAGACTTTTAAAGATTTACATTTGATCAGTTTGTGTGTCCAAAACATGTCATTTGTGTGTTATATAATCTTTATTGCAAAGCAACAACATGAACTGCTTTTGTGGTCCAAACTTAACATCTGGTACACATCCACAAAGAATAGAGTCCCTGTAGATTATTTCTGAACACAAGCAAAAGATAAACAAGTTAATGACATTAGCTAGAAAGTGAAAGTATCTCGTCAGGTTACCAGTGTGAAAAAACGTTACTTGGCAAAACCTATAAATACAACAAAGTTTCACGACCCATTCAACAAACAGTTTATTTATAAAATTATTATACAATAAAATGATCATATACATAAATAAATACAAATAAATGGTTATATTACCATCCACATTCCAGACTGATAACTAAACACAGAGAGGAAGTTAACCTCAGGTCAGGCGTGTGCGTCCGATGAAACCATCTATACTTCTGCAAAGTTGTGATATTTGGTAATAAAGTTGATCTAAAAAAGGAATGAATATAAATATTTCCCCAGACGGTGAGTCAGCCAGCCAAGAGAAAACTGCCGGACTGGACAGAAGGACCAAACACTTCTCTAACCGCTGCTGCTGTAAAGAAAAGCAAAAAGAAGAAAGGACTTTTCAATTGATATGCTGGACCAAACATGTATTATGCTTTTTAAACCTTAACATTTCAAATAAATATGTTTCCTGTTTCATGTTCTGTCTGATTGTGTACAGGTGTTATTTTGGACTTTCGGTCAGTTTAGGGGCAGAGAGTCCTCTTGTCTCCATTAGTGTTCTTCTTCTGTCATGAGGGTCTATGGCAGCCCATAGAAGCGTACATCAGTAGAGAACAGACTCACGGATCGCAGACGGATATTAAAGACTGTCTGATGTGCTACCATTGAAAATATAAAGTCTCTTACCCAAACCCTCTAGCGCCACCATCAGTTTGACATGTTTGCTGATCATTGTACACTGGAAGTTATCAACAGATTTTTGATAAACCAATCAGCTTTATTTTTGCACAGCAACGAATTTGACAGAAAAATGGGTTTGAGGTTGAAAACTTGTTGTCAAGGTTTTGACATGCACCTGTCAGCTCAGCACCACCTACTGGTCAAAAAGCTGAAACATTGTCTGTTTTTACTTACAACTTAAAGAGTGATTTTGCTAGGTTCCTTGAGTCATGTTGAGTCCTATCATAACCAGTCTTCCTTAATTTTCCATTATTAGTATTTTTTGTTTTTCATTAATTGCAATGGCATATCGCCAGAGCCGGCCCTCCCGCCACCACAAGAGGATAAAAGTGTCTGATAAATGTAAATCTAAGGGAAATGACAGCTTTTGTGATATATCCATGGCGTTTTCTCACGTTTGGCTGTACCCACTAATTTTTCTGTGGTGTGTGTGTGTTAAAATCTTTGAAATTACTAACTAAACGCAACATTGCAATATCACGTGAGGTGGCCAATCAAATGAAAGGAGGCAGGAAGTACTGGTAACAGAAGGGAGAAGTGACCAATCAAATCAAAGACGAGCTAATGTCATGTCTTCAGCTGTAGTTCAGTAAGACACTTCAGTTATAAAGATGAAAGAGTGCTGCAACACACCATATACTGTGATGACTAAACTAAACAGTCAATATTTGACAACTAATGATTTATATGTTGAACAACCGACAGTATTCACTGATGCAAATGACAAAATGCTGATTTAGAATATGTTATTTATATTTTCTGTCAATTCAGCGTTTTATTTGGGATAAGGATTAGGTTAAGAATAATTGTGTGCATATTGTTTATTAATTTAATGGTTACCAAATAAATATGTGAAATAAAGAAAGATTCAATCATCCTCAAGGGCTGTGTGGCTTTAAAAGGATGTTTCTAGGTTGTGGTTAAATTTAAAATGTTTTTTTTAAATAAAAATCTTTGCAAATAGTAAAATGCAGTGAACAATAAATTCTACAACCTTTGTATGATTGACATGCATGGTCTGTGCCCAAAATTTAAAGGGACAGTTCACCTAAAATTGGAAGTAATGAAATGATCAAATGTTGACACAATACACGTGTAATGCAAGGTTTATGTGTTTTAGTTTTTTGACATTCCTACATCCCAAACATGTGTGCGTGCAAATAATCAAACATTGACAATAGTCGATAGTATTAGGGGCACAGGGGGACCCCAAATAAAATTTTGCTTAGGCCCCGTAAAGGTTTGGGCCGGCCCTGCGCATCGCTACCAAACGATTCTGACATATGAAACATATAACATCATGTCCTGTCAAGCACACTACTAGATTAGTTGGCTTGAGCCAAGTTCTTTGATAACAAATACAGTTGTGTTCAAAATTATTCAACCCCCACTGAAATTGATTGTTTTGGTCGGTTTGACATTGATTATGATCATTCAGTCATCCTGCTTACAATTAAATCAAAGAGGCACGTGTAGGTCAGACAATTATAACATAACATTTAAATGAAATAACCACAAATGTCTTTTCTGAGCTCACATCATTATCAGTTTTATTCAACCCCCAAGTGACATTCAATCTTAGTACTTAGTACAACATCCTTTTACAGTTATAACAGCTTTTAAACGTGAAGCATAGCTTGACACAAGTGTCTTGCAGCGATCTACGGGTATCTTCGCCCATTCATCATGGGAAAAAGCCTCCAGTTCAGTCACATTCTTAGGCTTGCACTGCAACTGCTTTCTTTAAGTCCCACCAGATGTTCTCAATCGGATTTAAGTCTGGTGACTGCGATGGCCACTTCAAAATGTTCCAGCCTTTAATCTGCAACCATGCTCTAGTGGACTTGGAGGTATGCTTGGGATCATTGTCCTGTTGAAAGGTCCAACGTCTTCCAAGCCTCAGGTTTGTGACGGAATGCATCACATTGTCATCCAATATCTCCTGGTACTGAAGAGAATTCATGGTACCTTGCACACGCTGAAGCTTCCCAGTACCTGCAGAAGCAAAACAGCCCCAAAGCATGATTGACCCCCCGGCATGCTTCACAGTAGGCAAGGTGTTCTTTTCTTCATAGGCCTTGTTCTTCCTCCTCCAAACATAGTGTTGATCCATGGGCCCAAACATTTCTAATTTTGTTTCATCAGTCCACAGAACACTATCCCAAAACTTCTGTGGTTTGTCCACATGACTTTTGGCATACTGCAGTCGACTCTTCTTATTCTTTGGGGACAGCAAGGGGGTGCGCCTGGGAGTTCTGGCATGGAGGCCTTCATTACGCAGGGTGCGCCGTATTGTCTGAGCAGAAACTTCAGTACCCACATCTGACAAATCTTTTCTCAGTTCCTCAGCAGTCACACGGGGACTTTTCTCCACTCTACGCTTCAGGTAGCGCACAGCAGTCGAAGTCAGCATCTTCTTTCTGCCACGACCAGGTAGCGTTTCAACAGTGCCCTTTGCCTTGAATTTGCGAATGATGCTTCCTATGGTGTCTCTTGGTATGTTTAACATCTTTGCAATCTTCTTATAACCATTGCCCTTCCTGTGAAGAGTAATCACCTGTTCTCTTGTCTTCCTGGACCATTCTCTTGACCTGACCATGTTTGTAACCACACCAGTAAATGTCTAGAAGGAGCTGAGTATCACAGTCATTATAAAGCTGCCTAATTGGTGCTTATTAGGCTTTATTGCTGCTCCCTGATATCCACAGGTGTTTTCAATCAGGTATTTCATTTAACCTCTGTTCTTCAGAGTGGTAGTCTTTAAGGGGTTGAATAATTATGTCACATTTACATTTACATTTAGTCATTTGGCAGACGCCATTATCCAAAGCGACTTACAGTGCACTTATTACAGGGACAATCCCCCTGGAGCAACATGGAGTAAAGTGTCTTGCTCAAGGACACACTGGTGGTGGATGCTGGGATTGAACCAGCAACCTTTGATTTACCAGTTCAGTGGTTTAACCCACTAGACCACCATCTCCATATATGTCAATGAAGAATTCACAAAAGAAATATTTACTACTGTATTACAAAACTAATTGATGTCATTTTAGTTGCATATGGTTCTTTAAGAAGTCCTTGTAGGATTTCATTCTGAATACAATTACAAATGTACACTAAATTCCCTAAAACCATTTACAGCATTGGGGGTTGAATAATTTTGAACACAACTGTATGTCAGATTTCACACTACTTCCTGTCCGCCATGTTGAATTGGGTTCAAAACATCTTTTTTTCTGAACTCCTCTTACAAAATTGTCAGATGTGCACAAAAAAGACAGAAGTACTGAAATAAGAAATGAAAAAGACAGAAATGTGTTTGACATCTTCAGCTGAATGTGTGATGATTCTGTTATCTGAGAAACTACAGTGAGCTAGACTCGCTTCAGGAGTAAACATGACGTCTGTCCACACAGGACTGTCGTTTATTCTGCAACACCTTAAGCTGAAGAGAGAGTTTTCAAACGGTGTCAACACATTTGTGACCGCTGTGATTTCAGTTGATTCTTGAAGGTTTCAGAGGATCTGGTGGAGGCTGACGCCTCATGGAAGTGTAGAAAGGTGAATCCTACTGTCTGGCAAACACAAAACAAAAATTACAAATCTGAAAACAACAAAGCTAAAAATGAGACAGAAAACACAATGCACGCTACGACAAGTATTAAACATACTGACGGTGGATCAGACAGGGTTGAAAAGCATGATGGGAAACGACTTGCCGATGACACAACCTAGTGCTCATTGGCAGAGATTGTCACAAAGAACATTTTGTTGTGATTTCATGTGAAACTGATTGTTGTCAGGTATTACAACTGCATTCATATAGAACATGAAGATGATCTCTGGACCGTGAGATTCAGAAAATGTCTGATTAACAAGCTGCTGTCTGATCTCAGGAGACGTGAGGTGCATCTGGGATGAGACCGGTGTTTGCTGTCCTGTGATTGGTGGATATTTGTGACATGTGAAATCTAATGAGCCAAGTCAACTTTATTTTGTCAGGTTTTCTGATTCATGGTCTTGTGTTTTGTCTGTCCCCCGTGAGGGTGTTTTTGACTTTTGTTCATTAAGACGTCAAACATCTGGGCCGGTGTGAGGGCGAGTTATTCCTGTGTGATGTTAGGTCAGTTTAAGATGGATTACACTGACAGGTTTTACATTGTCATGTGCTGGAGGCTGATGGGTGATTTAAATGATAAGAGTTTTGTGTTTAGTTAAGCTCATACAGATTTGTGCGGTTAACACTTGTTCACAAACACCTGTCGAAGACAAATCACACAACACTTGCCGTCCACGGACTGTGACTAAGAAGAATGAATGAATGTAAATGTGAAGTAGAAATGTCAGAGCACAGTTGATGTGTTCAACGTGTGTGTGTGTGTGTGTGTGTGTGGAGGTTTTCTTGACGGGTGGACGGGCACTGGGTTAATCCCCTCTCTCTCTCTCTCTCTCTCTCACCCTCTCTCTCTCTCTCTCTCTCTCTCTCTCTCACTCTCTCTCTCTCACCCTCTCTCTCTCTCACTCTCTCTCTCACCCTCTCTCTCACTCTCTCTCACCCTCTCACTCTCTCTCACTCTCACCCTCTCACTCTCTCTCTCTCTCACCCTCTCTCTCACTCTCACCCTCTCACTCTCTCTCTCACCCTCACTCTCTCTCTCTCTCTCACCCTCTCTCTCTCTCTCACCCTCACACTCTCTCTCTCTCTCACCCTCTCTCTCACTCACCCTCTCTCTCACTCTCTCTCTCACCCTCTCTCTCACTCTCTCTCACCCTCTCACTCTCTCTCAAGATTCAAGATTCAAGATTCAAAGGAGCTTTATTGGCATGATAAAAGAAAATTTACATTGCCAAAGCACAAGATTAAATATAAACATGCAGAAATACAGATTAAGATCAAAAATAAAATAGAATAAAATTAAAAGTCTATAAGTAAAAATCTATATATATACACATCTCAATATAAACAGAAAAACAGTTTTAATTAAAGTTCTCAATAAGGGTGACAGTGTCAGTTTGTGTGTGTTGTCCTGTCAGTGTTGTGTTGTGTTGTGCTGCTTGTTCTTTGGTCGTGGCAGGACTTGACATATCTTGCAGCAGGTTTGAGCTTCTTGACTTTTCTCCCAGTATGTATGAGATCTTGTCCTTTTGTTGAAACTGGTCAAAGTCTTTGTGTAAGTTTGTAAACTGGGGGAAGAATGTTTCTCTGATGTGTGTGTAGTTGGGACAGGAGAGGAGAAAGTGCAGCTCTGTTTCCACTTGATTGTGTGTGCAGTGTGGACACAGTCGCTCTTCTCTCGGTGTCCATGTGTGTCTGTATCTGCCCGTCTCTACAGTGAGCTGGTGATCACTGAGTCTGTACATGCTCAACACTTTTCTTAGTTTAGGGTCTGATACGCTTGTGAGGTATTCTGACACTTTATATTCTCTCTTTAGTGACAGATAGCATTCCAGTTTACTTTGCTGAGCTGTTGCTTCTGTCCAGTGTTGGAGATATTTCTCTTTTTGTCTTTTCATCATTTGGTTTAGTCTGGCTGGGGTTTGGGGTTGACTTGGGCATGTTTGGGGTTGTAGAGTTAGTTGTGAGATCAGTTGGATGAAGGGGTTTCTCTCTGGGCTCAGCTCTTGATGGCTTAAGGCTTTGTGATGGAGTGTGTCTGTGTCGCTGTTCTTAAGGTGTGTGTAGAATTTTAAAGCTCTTTTTTGTATTTTAATGATTAGAGGATACAGTCCTAATTCTGCTCTGCAAGCATTGTTTGGAGTTTTTCTCTGTACCCGTAAAATGTTTTTACACATTTCTGTTTGCAGAATCTCTATTGGGTGTTTGTCCCATCTGGTGAACTCTTGGTTGGCGAGAGGACCCCAAACCTCACTTCCATACAGCGCGATTGGTTCTATAATTGATTGTATTATTTTCAACCAGATTACGGTTGGGATGTCAATTTTGATATTCTTTTTGATGGCGTAAAAGGCTCTTCGTGCCTTGTCTCTCAGGTCGTTCACAGCCTTGTTTAAGTTTCCGGTGTTACTAATGTTTATACCAAGATATGTGTAGTTCTTGGTGTGTTCTAGGGGCACGTTGTTTAGTTTGAAACGGTGATGTTGATTTTGGCTACTGGGCTTTTTTTGGAATATCATGACTCGAGTCTTCTTAAGGTTAACCGATAGGGCCCATGTTTGGCAGAAAGTGTGCAGGGTGTCCAGATGTTGCTGTAGACCTCTTTTGTGGGTGACAGCAGCACCAGATCGTCTGCAAACAGGAGACATTTCACTTCGGTGTCTTGTAAGGTCGGGCCGGGTGCTGGTGACTGTTCTAGAGCTCCAGCTAATTCATTGATGTAAATGTTAAATAGTGTAGGACTTAGACTACAGCCCTGTCTCACTCCACGACTCTGGGAGAGAAAGTCTGTGTGCTTGTTGCCAATTTTAACTGCAACTGTGTTATTGGTGTACATTGATTTGATGATGTCGTAGGTTTTTCCTCCGATGCCGCATTGAATCAACTGAAGAAAAAGTCCCTCATGCCAGATTGAGTCAAAAGCTTTTTTGAAGTCGACAAAGCATGAGTAGAGCTTTCTTTTATTTTGGTTCGTTTCTTTGTCAATTAAGGTACGAAGAGTGTATATATGATCGGATGTGCGGTATTTGGGTTGAAAACCAATTTGGCATTTTCTCAGGATGTTTTGGTTGTTTAGATATTGGAGAAGTCTGCTGTTAAGAATGTTACAGAGGAGTTTACCTAGGTTGCTGTTTACACATATTCCGCGGTAATTATTAGGGTCGAATTTGTCTCCACTTTTATGGATTGGAGTTATGAGACCTTGGTTCCAGACTGTGGGAAATATACCTGTACTAAAGATGATATTAAACAGTTTGAGGATGGCGAGTGTAAGTTTTTGGTCTGCGTGTTTAATCATCTCGTTTAGGATACCGTCGATACCACTTGCTTTTTGGGATTTAAGTTTTGGTATATTTTGTTCTAGCTCAGCGAGTGTAATTGGATAGTCTAAAGGGTTTTGGTAATCTTTAATTGTTGACTCCAGAGTGCATAGTTTGTTGTGTAGGTTAGTTTGTTCATGGTTCTTGGTTATTTTACTAAAGAGGTTTGAGAAGTGCTTTATCCATACGTCTCCGTTCTGAATGGGAAGATCTTCATGGTGGGGTTTGTTAAGTGTGTTCCAATGTTCCCAGAAGCGATTTGTTTCTAGAGATTGTTCAATTGCTTTTATCTGGTTTTGTGTATCTTGTTTCTTTTTCTTCCTTAGTGTTTCCTTATATTGTTTAACTTTTTCATGGTAGAGTTGGCGAGTGTTTACATTGTCAGCATCTCTGTGTTTCTGATTTGATAGAATTCTTACTTCTTTTCTAAGGTTTTTACACTCCTTATCAAACCATTTCTCATTTACAGGCTTTTTGTTTGATTTTGTGTTAGTGGGTTTTAGGTCAGATAGCGTTGCAGATATTGTAAAAATTTGGTTAATCCTGTCTACTGCTAAATTTACACCTTCATAATTGTGTGGAAATGGGGTATCGAGGAATTTATTCAGTAGGATTTGAATTTTTGGTTCACGAGTTATGCTTTTGTATGTATCTTCGCAATTTTGTTTCCACCTGAAAGTTTGTTTTAGGGTATGGAGGTGAGTTTGTTTTGATGCCTCTGTGTTAGGTTCGGATCTATTGAGGTAGAGAGTGATTTTACTGTGATCTGACAATGGTGATGGTGGGCTAACTGTGAACGCTCTGAGGGAGTTAGGATTCAGATCCGTGATGAAATAGTCTACCGTACTGTTACCCAGCTTAGAACTATAGGTGTACCTACCGTATGAATCTCCTCGTAGTCTCTCTCTCTCACCCTCACACTCTCTCTCTCTCACCCTCTCTCTCTCTCACTCTCTCTCTCACCCAATTCAATTCAATTCAATTCAATTTGCTTTATTAGCATGACTGTAATTGTTACAATATTGCCAAAGCACAATGTACACGTATAAACAGGTAAAAAACATAAACAAAACGTACTTTAACTTAAATAACCGAACAGTGGATTTGGAACATTTGTGAACATTACCACAGTGTTAACATACATATATTCTTACACATTATCAAGAGAGATGATGGTGTGTAGAGTGGGGACATACACATGACATATACAGTTGTGTTCAAAATTATTCAACCCCCAATGCTGTTAATGGTTTTAGGGAATTTAGTGTACATTTGTAATTGTATTCAGAATGAAATCCTACAAGGACTTCTTAAAGAACCATATGCAACTAAAATGACATCAATTAGTTTTGTAATACAGTAGTAAATGTTTCTTTTGTGAATTCTTCATTGACATAATTATTCAACCCCTTAAAGACTACCACTCTGAAGAACAGAGGTTCAATGAAGTGTTTTCAATCAGGTATTGAAAACACCTGTGGATATCAGGGAGCAGCAATAAAGCCTAATAAGCACCAATTAGGCAGCTTCAAAATGACTGTGATACTCAGCTCCTTCTAGACATTTACTGGTGTGGTTACAAACATGGTGAGGTCAAGAGAATGGTCCAGGAAGACAAGAGAACAGGTGATTACTCTTCACAGGAAGGGCAATGGCTATAAGAAGATTGCAAAGATGTTAAACATACCAAGAGACACCATAGGAAGCATCATTCGCAAATTCAAGGCAAAGGGCACTGTTGAAACGCTACCTGGTCGTGGCAGAAAGAAGATGCTGACTTCGACTGCTGTGCGCTACCTGAAGCGTAGAGTGGAGAAAAGTCCCCGTGTGACTGCTGAGGAACTGAGAAAAGATTTGTCAGATGTGGGTACTGAAGTTTCTGCTCAGACAATACGGCGCACCCTGCGTAATGAAGGCCTCCATGCCAGAACTCCCAGGCGCACCCCCTTGCTGTCCCCAAAGAATAAGAAGAGTCGACTGCAGTATGCCAAAAGTCATGTGGACAAACCACAGAAGTTTTGGGATAGTGTTCTGTGGACTGAAGAAACAAAATTAGAACTGTTTGGGCCCATGGATCATCGCTATGTTTGGAGGAGGAAGAACAAGGCCTATGAAGAAAAGCACACCTTGCCTACTGTGAAGCATGGCGGGGGGTCAATCATGCTTTGGGGCTGTTTTGCTTCTGCAGGTACTGGGAAGCTTCAGCGTGTGCAAGGTACCATGCATTCTCTTCAGTACCAGGAGATATTGGATGACAATGTGATGCAGTCCGTCACAAACCTGAGGCTTGGAAGACGTTGGACCTTTCAACAGGACAATGATCCCAAGCATACCTCCAAGTCCACTAGAGCATGGTTGCAGATTAAAGGCTGGAACATTTTGAAGTGGCCATCGCAGTCACCAGACTTAAATCCAATTGAGAACCTCTGGTGGGACTTAAAGAAAGCAGTCGCAGTGCGCAAGCCTAAGAATGTGACTGAACTGGAGGCTTTTGCCCATGATGAATGGGCGAAGATACCTGTAGATCGCTGCAAGACACTTGTGTCAAGCTATGCTTCACGTTTAAAAGCTGTTATAACTGTAAAGGGATGTTGTACTAAGTACTAAGATTGAATGTCACTTGGGGGTTGAATAAAACTGATAATGAGGTGAGCTCAGAAAAGACATTTGTGGTTATTTCATTATAAATGTTATGTTATATTTGTCTGACCTACACGTGCCTCTTTGATTTAATTGTAAGCAGGATTACTGAATGATCATAATCAATGTCAAACCGACCAAAACAATCAATTTCAGTGGGGGTTGAATAATTTTGAACACAACTGTATAACACAATATCACACACACTCATCTACTGTCTCTCAGGCTGTGACACATCCACACATATCTGGCAGCAAGTGCTGCTGTCTGTCCATCCCCTAATATTATTTTCATCTGTTCAGTTTCAACCAAAGATGAGAAGTTTTTGATGACTTTATTACATTTATTCATGAATAGATCTCTTATAGTTGTGTATTTGTGGCAGTGTAAGAGGAAGTGTGTTTCTGTTTCGATCTGTCCTATGTTACAGTGAACACACACTCTTTGCTCTCTGGGCAGCCAGTTTTTTCTGTGTCTGCCGGTCTCTATGGCCAAACTATGATCACTGGTCCTATATTTACACATCAATTGTCTTTGTTTTGTGTCTTTAATTATTTGCAGGTATTCTTTGAATTCATAATTCGTATTAAGACTTCGGTAAAATTGTAATTTGCTCTGTGTTTTTGTTTCCTGTTCCCAATGTTCCAGATATGTAGTTTTAGTTTGTTTAATAATTTGATTTGTTGTGATGTTTGCGGCAGTAATGGTCAGAGACCGGTCAGTGTTAGTGAGTCTTGTGATGAGTTGACTCAGAGGACTCTTTTCTGGGTTCAGTTCTTGTGTTTGAACAGCTATATGCTGAAGGGAATCTGTGGGACTTGATTTTAAGTGCATCCAAAATTTGAGAGATCTTTTTTGTATGTCAATAATTAATGGAATCGGCCTAATTCTGCTCTACATGCATTGTTGGGGGTTTTCCGTTGTAATTTTAAAATCATTTTGCAGAATTCTGTGTGTAGGGTTTCTGTGGGATGTTTCTCCCATCTGGTGTATCTCTGATCACTGAGTGGACCCCAGACCTCACTTCCATACAGTGCTATGGGCAGTATAACACTGTCGAAGATTTTACACCAGATTTTAATGGGTAAATCAATATTTATGAATTTTTTCTTTATAGCATACATAGCTCGTCGAGCTTTATCTTTCAGCGCAGTTATTGCCATGTTAAAACGTCCTGAAGCGGTGATGATCAGGCCGAGGTAAGTGTAGTGCATTGTGTGTTCTAGTGGGGTGTTTCCTAGACTAAAGTGATATCTGTGTTCCTGACATCTGGGCTTTTTCTGGAAGACCATAATGTTGGTTTTCTTAAAGTTGACTGCCAGGGCCCAGTTCTGACAGTAGTCCTCGAGCAGATCCAGATGCTGCTGTAGTCCCTGTGGGGTGGGTGACAGCAGCACCAGATCATCTGCATACAGCAAGAGTTTGATGGTTTTGTTCTGGAGAGTGAGTCCAGGGCTGCTAGACTGTTCCAGTTGTTCTGCCAATCCGTTCATATACATATTAAAAAGTGTTGGACTCAAGCTACAACCCTGTCTCACTCCTCTCTTCTGGGTAAAAAAGTCTGTACGTTTTTTGCCAATTCGTACTGCACATTTGTTGTTTGTATACATGGATTTGATGATATCATAGACTTTACCACCTACACCATTTTGTAAAAGTTTAAAATATAATCCCTCGTGCCAAATTGAATCAAAAGCTTTTCTAAAATCGACAAAGCATGCAAATATTTTCCCATTTTTGGTCTGTTGAACATGTTTATTAATGAGGGTGTGTAGGGTGTAGACGTGGTCAGAAGTTCTGTGATTTGGAAGGAAGCCAATTTGGCATGGGCTCAGGACATTGTGTTCACTTAAAAATGTATAATTCTGTTATTTAGAATACTACAAAATAGTTTCCCCAAAATACTACTAACACAAATGCCTCTAAAGTTATTAGGATCTAATTTATTTCCACTCTTGTGTATTGGTGTGATAAGTCCTTTGCTCCAGATGTCAGGAAAGTGTCCTGAATGAAGGATGAGGTTGAATAATTTCAGCACAGCCGTCTGCAGCTCAGGTGTGCTGTGTTTCAGCATTTCACCCAGAATATTGTCTGGACCACAAGATTTTTTACATTTTAGCCTTTTAATTTTATTGGTCAATTCCTTGTGTGTAATTGGGAAGTCCAATGGGTTTTGATTATTTTTAATCGTGTTTTCATAAATTTGAAGATTTTGTTTGATCTGATTATAATTGTCATTAAGTTCTTTTGGTGGGATTTCTTTATATAAGTTTTCAAAATGTTTTGTCCAGATGTCTCCGTCTTGGATTGGTAAATCTTGTGGTTTTGTTGTGCTCAGATTATTCCACATGTCCCAGAACTGATTCTGGTTTATTGACAGTTCTATTTCATCAAAACTATTGATCAGGAAGTGTTGCTTTTTCCTTCTTATTGTTTTTTTATATTCTTTTAGTTTCAAGCCATATTCACTTCTTAGATTTGTGTTGTTCGGCTCTTTATGTTTCAGGTTTGATAATTTTCTCAGTTGTTTTCGTAATGTTTTGCATTCAGGGTCAAACCACTTTTCATCTTTTGGTGTTTTCTTAGAATATTTTGTCCCTTTCTTTTTCAAGTCAGCTTTACATGCTGCTGTTTGAAAGATGTCATTGATTTCATTTGTAGCCGATTGGGTGTCATCTTTAGTTATTTCAAATGTTTTATTAATAAATGTATTGATGAGTTTTTTCAGTTCTTCAGAATGAAGGACTTGAATAAATGTGTCGGTGCTGTCTGGAGCCCATCTGTATGTCTGCTGGATGTGATACATTTTACAGGTCTGCGGTGTGTTTGGTGTGCGATTAGTCAGTGTTTTAACATATATGTTAGTTTGGTTATGGTCAGAAAGAGGAGTTTGTTGTTTGACAGTAAATGCGCTGAAGGAGGAGGGGTCCATGTCAGAGATGGCATAGTCCACTACACTAGCTCCATGACCTGAACAACATGTGAACCTCCCTAATGAGTCTCCTCTGATCCTGCCATTGAGTATGTACAGACCTGAGGCTCGACACAGCTCTAATAATTCTCTACCGTGTTTGTTAACGGTTTGGTCAAGGTTGTTTCTTGGTGGGGGATTTTTTGGGAGGTTCAAGGGGTTTTGGACAAAGACATGTTTATTGCCATTTGGATCTATGTAATCAGGTTCAGACCCTGTTCTTGCATTAAAATCTCCACACATCAGCACATGTCCCTGGGCCTGGAAACGGCTGATTTCTGTGTGGATGTTGTGAAGGTATTCTTCATCATGGTATGGGGCTTCTACAGGAGGAATATAGATGGCACAGAGATACGTGTCAGTGGCTGAAATGCCTATTCGATTGGTAAGTTTTAACCAGCAGTGATATTTTCCGACTATCATTATAGATATGTGTTTGCTCAGACTCTCCTTGTACCACACTAATATTCCTCCTGAATCTCGTCCGCGATGGACTGTACTTAGTTTAACTGAGGGCACAATTATTTCATAGTAGCCTGAGGGACAGTAGGTCAGTACATTATCTCGACACCATGTTTCAGTGAGAACAATAATGTCAGCATTACTAATATTTTTGAGAAACTCGGGGTCTGTGCTTTTAGAACCAAATGCTGAAGAATGAAGACCCTGAATATTCCAACAACTTATAAGAAATGAGTGCATTATGATTCTAAAAGATAAACCTATTTGGTAAGACAGAGAGAAAAAAACATGTGAAAATTGTCAATAATTTACATTCAATTATTTACACTTTTTAACTTATTATTATTATTCTTATTATTTTTTGGCATATTAGCAGTGTTCTGTGTTTTGTTCTTATCTCTTTAAGAGCTGGCTGCACAGTGTATGAAGCATCTCCTTGATCTGGCTCAGTTCATTGGCTGCTGTGGAGGTGGTGGGTGGAGCCGGGGGTCGGGCTAAGGCTTCAGCGTAGCTCTGTGGTCTCGGTTGTGAGGGTCTCTCTTGTTGTGGAGGGGGTTTTGGTTTCTTTCTTTCCGGGGCTTGATTAAAGCCAGGTAGATGTGAGTTTTGTGACAGCAGGTGAACAGGTGTGTAGGGAGCCCTAGGTGGGTGTGGTCGGGAGGGTGGACGATGGGAAGATCTTGTCCAGCTGATGTCTTTCCTCACCGAGGTCGGAGAGCTGTGTCTGGGGATGTAGGGGTGGATGGGCCTGTAGTGTTCAGGGGTCGGTAGCAGGTGCTTCTGTGGTGTCGAGCTACGGCCCAAAGCTGCATCCTTTAAGCTCTTTGCAAAAACACGAACTCCATCTTTGTGTAGGTGAAGTCCATCATACAGGTGTTGGAGGCTGATGTGTTGGTGGTGGGCCAGGTGCACGTTAGGGAACGCAGAGCATGCACGGGAAATTTCAGCATTGAGGCTGTAGATGATGTGCGGTGGTGTGTCTCGGCGTGGGAGAAGCGTGGAGATAACAATGCGGGATTCTGGGAACTTTTGGCTGGTGATTTCTGCCATTTTTCTCACAGCATCAACAGTGTTGTTACCTAAACAATGAAGGTAATTTGTTCCGGTGTGTATGATGATACATGAAGGCTGTCCTGAGAAGTCTTTGATGATTTGCTGAGCATGTCTTGTTGTGCTGCATCGCTTGACTGTGATGTTTTGATGTGGGAATAGTTTCTGTGGGTCTAAGAACTTTCCATTAGAGTCCACCAGGAGAAGCACATCCGGCTCAGGTTCAGGGGGCAGTGTTTCTGAAGGCATCTCTGTGGTTGTGGTAGACGTGCTGTCTGTGTGTGTGTCAGGAGCTGTACAGTCATGAGGATTGTTCTCTTTCTGAGTTTTCTGTAACTGCTCTTTTATTTCTTGCAGCTGTCTGGAGAAGTTCTCTTCTTTTTTCTTTGCATCTTCCTCTAGTTTGCATATCTGTGAGCGGAGAGCTTGGTTTTCTTCTTTAAGTTCTCGTAGGGCTTTTGTAAATTCCATGATGGATGAGCTGGAGTCTTTTTTCAACTGTTGGAGTTGATGTTGAATGTCTTGTATGTAAGTGTTTGTGTTGTTTATGTTTGAGAGTTTGTTTTGGGTGTATTCTTTAAATTCAGTGAAGTCCAGCTCTAGTAAGGATAGAGTGTCACTCAGTCGTGGATCAGATTGTGAAGATGGAGGATTCACTGGGCCGTCCTCCTCAGAGTCTGAGTTTTTTGCACTGGTCTGGTCTCTGTCCTGCTCTATTCTGGTCTTCAGCTGAGGAAAGATCCCTTCATGTGTTCAGACTGACCTCGTTGCCTTGCAGAAGGAAAGTGCCTTTAGTGTAGTAGGTTATAGTTAGAATGGGGTTGTCTGTGTCCAGCATTTCATCTTCACATATAGTTAATCTTCCACCTCTGCCAATTCCTTCTTTAAAAATGTGTGTGTACTCTTCACAGATGGCAGATTTCCACGCATTAATCCGAGCAGTGAAGAAGATGAAGTTGTTTTTGATTTTTTTCCCGTTCAGTTGAATGTAGTCTGCATAGAGGACATCAGGATTTTCTCTGAGAGTTTTATCTTTGTGCTTTTTTCTAGCTTGTGCACTTTTACAGTTCTCTGTGTAACACACCTCTCTGCACTGTGACTGCGCGAGGGTTGCCATGGTGACCAGACTGCTGCTGCTGTTAGCGGTTAGCGGTTAGCTTGTAATGGCGGATTTAATCAGATATACAGTTTGTGTTAATGTTGTGAGGCAAATGGAGCTCAGCTTACTGTTCAGAAGCTGAAGATCAACAACTGTGTGATGTTTTTAGCTGTAGCTCCTTGAAAATAATCCTTAATATAATCCTTTAGTGTCGTGGGGGGACGTTTTTAGGTAGCATGCCGCTAATCCACAGCTTCTGTTCTTCTTTTCTTGTTTAAAAAAGTAATTTCTCGAAGTAAAATTTTCTTTACATGAATCGAAGTTGTTTCTTACTTGTCTTTACTTATTTGTTGATGTTATCTCTCACTCTGTCTTACTTTTTTGGTTAATCTTTCATAGTTTATTCAGGAGCTCATTCCGACAGGAGCTCTCTCTCTCTCTCTCTCTCTCTCTCTCTCTCTCTCTCACCCTCTCACTCTCTCTCTCACCCTCTCTCTCTCTCACTCTCTCTCTCACCCTCTCTCTCTCTCTCTCTCTCACCCTCTCTCTCTCTCTCTCACCCTCACACTCTCTCACCCTCTCTCTCTCTCACTCTCTCTCTCACCCGCTCTCTCACCCTCTCTCACTCTCTCTCTCTCACCCTCTCTCTCTAACTCTCTCTCTCACCCTCTCTCTCTCTCTCTCTCTCACCCTCTCTCTCTCTCACCCTCTCTCCCTCACTCTCTCACCCTCTCTCCCTCACTCTCTCTCTCTCTCTCTCTCACCCTCTCACTCTCTCTCTCTCTCACCCGCTCTCTCTCTCTCTCACCCTCTCTCTCTCATCCTCTCTCTCTCACCCGCTCTCTCTCTCTCTCTCTCTCTCTCTCTCTCTCTCTCTCTCTCTCTCTCTCTCTCTCACCCTCTCTCTCTCACCCGCTCTCTCTCTCTCTCTCTCACCCACTCTCTCTCTCTCTCTCTCTCTCTCTCTCTCACTCACTCACTCCTCTGTGACCCGTCAGATTTGACTCTCGCCTCTGAATGTCGGTGGTCTCGCGCGCAGCTCCGGTTAGTATATTTCGTGTCATGATGCGGTTTATTCCAGCATCATTGGGCTCTTCGTTCTGTGGAGCTTTTGTGTGTTTCTTCCTCGCGTGTTTCTCCCGCTGCGGGAGCTTCACGTGCTCTCCGCGCGCGGGGTCAGTGCGCGAGCAGTCGCTCCGCTCCGGGCTCGTGTTTGAGGGGAAGCTCGAGGGGGAACTCACGCGGACGGATCCGGAGGACGGCTCCAGGTCCGGACAGGTGCGCCAGTGGCGGGTCCGCGTGCAGCAGGTGTGGACGCTGAAGACTGGTGGGCTGTTTAAAGACTCGCTGGTCTCTCTCGTGGGGGCTGAAGGTGACCGCTGCTTTCAGCTCAGCGTCGGAACCCGTTATGTGTTCTTCACGGAAGCCACGAACGACGCGTCTGTGGTGACGGCAACTTTCCCGCCGGTGGAGATGAAACGCGCTGTGAGGAAAGTCGTGAGTGAAGTTTTGTGTCAGCACTGCGGTAAGAGCCCTTCAAACTCTATCTGCACACTCACACAACGGACACACGAACACTCTATTTATTGCTTTGTATTTCATTTGAGTAAACAAAACTACTGCTGACGTGTTTGTGTATTGTTTAGTGTAACTCTGAGGTGCTGATGAGTCTGACAGACAGCTGCTGCTCGTGACTGTGTGTGTTTGTGTTATTCTGTCATTGCACTATTGATCGCTGTGTGTGCTGATGAACACACACTGTGGATTCACTGTTGACTAGATTGTGAAGGCACTAGACTAACTCTTGTTTCATGTGTTTAATGGATACGTCACATTTCTGTCATCATTCACTCACCATCAAAAGGTTCAAAACCAAACCTGTATAAATGTCTTCTGATAAACATAAAGAAAGATATTTAGAAGAATGTTAGCAAACTGTCATTTCTGGGACATCATTTACTACCTTAATAGAAGTAAACATAAGGTATCTTTCCTGTTATGTTGAACACATGATGAGATATTTTAAACAAACTGTGAAAGTAAACAGATCCTTCATTACAATTACATGTTACTTACTATGGAAGTCATTGATGCCCCAGAAATGTCAGTTGATAACATTCTTCTAAATATCTTTCTTTGTGTTAACCAGAACAAATACAGATTTGGAATAACTTGTGTGAATTTATGACAGAAATGTTATTTTCTGAAATCTCGTCCTGTAAAAGAATGATTGTGAAGCTTGGACCGTCGTCTGTGTAAATCTGTGTTTCTGGCAGGATTTCTGCAGAGATTATTACCGTAATGTCATCAGATTGTCGTGGATTACACAAATTCCTCCTCAGAGACATGATGGACAGTCTGATGAGTCTGTTTCTGTTCACTTACTCTGAACCATTTAGTTTGAACACATAGAACCTGCTGTTTTTATGCACTTGGAGCAGTAGTTATGAAAGCCAGAAGCAAAACTGTATTTTATAATAATAACCTTACGTATGATAGTTTGCTTTACTTGGGAGATGAGATGCCATTGAGGTTTTATGAGAGGCTCCTCAGTTGATTATCTTCTGTATTCTGTTACTGTACCAGCATCACTTCAGCAGGTTTGTGAAAGTGAAGGTTCAGGTCAGAAAGCTGAACATATATTCTGGCTTTAGGAGTGAGTTCGTCTGTGTTTGATTGTTGGCATCAGTCGCTGCCGAAAAATCAAATCCTTCAATTCCAAGTATTTCTTCATGGGCTTTGTGTGCACCAGTAATGCTGTAAGAGGCTTTGAGATGTTCATGAGCTCAATGTTGCTTTGTGTTTCTTTCGCCCAAAACTAGTTGAATGGATTCAATAACAGGTCTTTGGCTTGCGTGTCGACAGACATTACAACTTAAGAGACGTATGCTGGACAAACTGCATCTGTGATGTTTTCATCTGGCCCCGGACTATAAACACATACAGAACATTTTCCAAATGGAAGTGAGCATCCCTATGCCCTACTCCCTTGGAAGGGCTGAGCCCTTGAAGTGAACTCTTTGAAGGGTGTAGGGCATTACTGTCTCTTGTGTATGCGTTTGGAACTCCCTTCACAAAGGGAATGACTTTATGTATTTTATACATTTTATACATTTAAAAAACTATTTACACGATATAATATTAATGCGTTATGAATATTTAATGATAATTATAAGCTTGATGTGAAATTGTGACAAAATAAAAACGTAACAAATAACATCATTGTGAACTTAATTTAATTAAACAAATATTCAAATTTTTCGTTTTTAATGAGACAAACTATTAAATTATTGAAAAATGCCCATCCCTAATTTAAATCCTGCCCCCAAATAAATACACCACCGACATGCTCCCTGTAGCACAAACACTCAAATTGATGCAAACGCATACTAAACACAGCTTCCTATTGGCGAGGCATATCAGCGTTATTTTCTGTATTGGGCCGATGCCGATAAATCATTTCTAAGCCTTTATCTGCAGAAATATATCTGCCTGCCGATAATATTGTGCCTCACATAAATTAAATGATTTTTTTACTATATTTGAACTACGTTAAATCATAAGGATCACCGACAAAAATAGTATAAAACCTAAATGATTGTACTTAAATTTGTAGGTCACTTCCACATCCCTCTTCATATTTGCTTCAAAATGCGTTGAGAGAACTCGTAATCCATGATCACAAACGGATCTCCCTTCCTTGAAGTGACCATGCCATGTACCCATTGCTAACAGACTTCTGAAAGGGCCCTTCGGAAATTCAGTTGTTCACTTTCGTTTGGAACGCCCCTACAAATAGAGTCCCCTTCACGAAGAGCCCTTCAAGGACGAAAAAATAAAAGAGTTTAACTTCTGTAAGACTACGAACGATTGTAATTTTTATTGAAGGCTCCATAAAATAGCACCTAACAATCCTAAACAATTATTTTTAAACAGTAAATTTAATATATGTGACCCTGGATCACAAAACAAGTCACATAAAGATCATGTTCCATGAAGATATTTAGTAAATTTCCTACCTTAAATATATAAAAACTTTATTTTTGTGAGTGGATGTCCTGTCACAGTGTTCCTGATTAACAACTTCAAAGGCTATTTTCTCAATATTTTTATTTTTTTTCACTCTCAGATTCCTGAGATTTTTATATCTCAGCCACATATTGTCCTTTTCTAACAATTTATACATCAATAGAAATCATATTTATTCGGCTTCCAGATTATGTAAAAATGTCATTTTCGAAAAATTGTCCCATAAGAGTGGTTTTGTTGTCCATTTGGTCACATATATTATAGCCTACCTCGTGTTTGTCACAGTTGTTTTATGTTTTTTTATGTTTTTTCCTTCTGTGTCTGATTTCATTATTAGTTCATTACTCCCTCACCGGTTTCCTCCCACAGCCCAAAGACATGCAGGTTAGGTTGATTGAGGATTACAAAATTGGTGTTTATACTGAATAAAACAAACAAACAAAACAGTCGTCATTGTCAGTAAAAAACAATACATGAAGGGTTCCAAAATGAGAGAACTCCGGTTTTAAACGTTTTCAAAAATCACGTTTTTCATTGTGTTAGTAAGCTGTATTCCTTAAGTTATTATGTCTTAAATCAAAACAAACCAACTGCAGTTTGGTTGATATTAATTGGAATGCACAATAAAAAAACATGATTTTTATCTCATTTTGGAAACTCTTCATATGGTACATAATAACACCCCAATAACATATCTTATTTATTTGGCACCAAAATATAATAATCAAACATATATCAAACATATGAATGTACATAGTAATATCGCAACCCACACTATTGAGCGACACAAAATCAGCACAAGGGTAGGCCTGACGCGATGACAACTTTTTGTTTGCCTATTAATTAACTTTAGTTTTTTTAAGAGTGATATTATTAACTGCTGTAAAACAATGGAAAGATTATTTAACAAAAGTACAACAATCTTTCCATTGTTTTACAGCAGTTAATAATATCACTCTTACAAAATACAAAGTTAATGCTTCAAAGAAAAACAGCACTGCATTATACTCAATTATGCGCAAATGACACGGTGTGAATTATTTATGTTATGTCTTGTAGCTTCACTTGTGGCATTTAAAATCTTCTGGGATAAAGATATTGTAAAGAGTCATTCAGATGTCTAGTCAGGGTGACAGGTGAATATGAGAGCTGAAGTTAAATCAGGGCACATATCTCATAATGGCGACAAAAATAGCCCATTTATAATCCTCTGTCCAGATTATCCCATAATCCCATCTTTATTATGCATTCAAATGGCCCATATTCAACATCATCAGCTCCCAGAAAACTTGGATTATAACTGTAGAAATTGAAGAGATTAAAATCGATCAACTAATGCACTGATATTTCTCTGTGACTTTGAACTAAAACCTCAGTTAAAAAGAGCAACATCACCAGCTAAGTATTGTGCTAATAACAAGTTTTGTTTTATTTCATCAAGGTGCATCAGTTTAGTTTATTTATACATTACTTTCCCCCATGCCTTTATAAAATAAATCATGTCATCATGGTGATATTTAAGTCATTGTTATTAAAACACACCATAAAAGACTCCAAGATAATAAGAAATGCACTAGCAATGCTTTGGAGAAGAAGAAACTGGTAGACAGAATTGATTCCAGTAATCGACTCAAAGTGTGTTGGGATTGATCCGCTGCTGCGCCAGTTAAACTTCACTGAAAACAGAATTAAGTCTGAAGTCCCCAGTGAATAGTCAAAGCCCCCCACACAATATTTACACGCAAGGGGAAGAAATAACAACCCATCATGGTCTAGTTTCAGACACAATCTGTGTGTTGTTGACATTCAGAGAACACATTATATTATACAGATATATGTTAGTAGGGAAAATTCTGAACAAAAGAATAGCCCACACCGTGAATTGATTGAAAATGTTATTAATGTGCTATTTCACAACCAATTGTAGTAATGTATTTGTATTGTAATGTAATTGTAATGTAGTTGTAGGCTTGTCAAATAGCAGTTAGGTAACAACGTTTCTTTCACATGTTATGTAACTATTCCTGTTTGGGGAGTAAACCTGTATGCAGAGATATAAGTTGTGTTCTTCATGTTTCTGTACAAGGAAGAGAGTTTAAATTCTAAAACTCGCAGTGTGATTTAACAGTACACAAAACTCTTAAAATTGAACAGATCAAAGAAAGACAGATGGAGAAGAAATGAGACCTTGGTCTGAAAAACTTTTAACACTACTGACTGCAATCAGTCACATTCATTTGAATAAGGACATTATTAACATGATTAAACAACATAACACGAGCGATACAAATAATTCAATACATATGTGATGAATTAATGTAAGCAATGACTATGACTTTAACACAACAGTCTAATAGCTCAGCACATTACTGTACTAGCTAATTTATGTGTAGTCAGCATTGTAAGATAAGATGGCAATTATGTGGGTTGGTCAAAATGAACTTTAAAGAAAACTTGGGTGATCTCTGAAGGTTGTTGAAAAGGAAAACTGTCTCTACTACTGGAAGTGCCCTGAATCAAGTCCAAGTTATGCTGGAACTTACTGGACTGACAAATGCTTCATCCACATTTGTTGATTTGGTGTCTGGCCTCCATTGGAAAATATGTGTCATCTGTCTTGATTAAATGCTTGTCAATGAATTTCTTCTACTCCTTTGGTCTTTAGGTGAGTAAGAATAAATGTCACTCTGCTGCACACCAACAAATGTGTTTTATAACATTAATAATATGGAACATTATGCTAGAACAAACATGGGTCAAATGAATATTGCATACATTGTTGATCTCAAACACTACACACCAGAACATTTGACAACTATTTTTAGAAAGTCAAAGTTGAAAATTGAAATTGCACATTATATTAATTCTAATGATGTTTGAAAACTAAGTAGCACTAGCGGTGTGCGATATGCCGATATTTGATCGCAAACAATTAAAATGACGGCACGATCCACTTTTCTGGGATAATCGTTACATCGTCCTATATAGTGCAAGACATGTTATATCCGTTGCTGTTCTCTTGAATTCGTCAACATCCTTGCGATAGATTCCGCAATGTTAACAAGCTCGTATACGTTGCTTGTGAATTCAGTAAGATTAAGTGACACGGTCAGTGACGATGCAGGGAAACACGGAGGATTCTACATCAAAATTCTACATCAGTAATATTGAAATGGTTTGGGTTTTCCCCAACTGACACGGCCCAAACAACAGTTATTTGCAAATGTTGCAATGATATGATTCGCAAGTCGGATGGCAACACAACAAACCTTTTTAAAAATTTCTGTATGACATATCGCTTGTTGCTCCCTAACTCTTTGTAAGTCGCTTTGGATAAAAGCATCTGCTAAATGACTAAATGTAAATGTTTTTACCACCTCAAAAGAAAGCACCCGAAAGAGTATGCCGACAGTCAAATTATAAAGGGACTAAATCAGGTACGACCAAGCATCCGGAAAGCTACAAGGCTTAAACGAACGACTTTAACGAAAGAAGGATTTGAGAAAGGAACTCCGTATGACAGGACAACCAAGCGCTGGAAAGATGTAACTGACGCGGTCGCATTTCACCTGGCCAAAGACATGATTCCCATAAAGACTGTGGAAATGAGGGCTTTAAAAGACTGCTCAAAGTCGTAGATCCATGTTACGAAATACCCAGCTGCAAATATTATTCCTCCACGAGTTTTATGCTACACCAGCTGATTTATGGTCTTGCACTTGCATTAAATATTAACTTGATTAAAATATTCTTGAAAAAATAAATGGTAAAGAGTATATTTTTATATGGGGACATAGTTTGGCATAGTTTGTAGCTCTGTCATTTGCAAATTAGTCTTAAAACCAACTTGAAGAAGAACCGGGGTAAAATCTTGATCTTCTAGAAAAACATTGTGATTTGAATTTTTTTCTAGATCGACCAACCCCTAAGTAGCACTCATCATTTGAGCTCTGAATCACTCTGACACTTATCATGGCCACGCTACATCACTCTGACACTAATCACCGCCACTCTACATCACTCTGACACTAATCACGGCCACTCTACATCACTCTGACACTAATCACCGCCACTCTGCATCACTCTGACACTAATCACAGCCACTCTATATCACTCTGACACTAATCACCGCCACTCTACATCACTCTGACACTAATCACCGCCACTCTACATCACTCTGACACTAATCACCGCCACTCTGCATCACTCTGACACTAATCACCGCCACTCTACATCACTCTGACACTAATCACCGCCACTCTGCATCACTCTGACACTAATCACCACCACTCTGCATCACTCTGACACTAATCACCTCCACTCTACATTACTCTGACACTAATCACGGCCACTCTACATCACTCTGACACTAATCACCGCCACTCTGCATCACTCTGACACTAATCACCGCCACTCTGCATCACTCTGACACTAATCACCGCCACTCTACATCACTCTGACACTAATCACCACCACTCCACATCACTCTGACACTAATCACCGCCACTCTATATCACTCTGACACTAATCACCACCACTCTGCATCACTCTGACACTAATCACCAGCACTCTGCATCACTCTGACACTAATCACCGCCACTCTACATCACTCTGACACTAATCACCGCCACTCTACATCACTCTGACACTAATCACCGCCACTCTACATCACTCTGACACTAATCACCGCCACTCTACATCACTCTGACACTAATCACCACCACTCTACATCACTCTGACACTAATCACCGCCACTCTGCATCACTCTGACACTAATCACGGCCACTCTACATCACTCTGACACTAATCACCGCCACTCTGCATCACTCTGACACTAATCACGGCCACTCTACATCACTCTGACACTAATCACCGCCACTCTGCATCACTCTGACACTAATCACGGCCACTCTACATCACTCTGACACTAATCACCGCCACTCTGCATCACTCTGACACTAATCACCGCCACTCTACATCACTCTGACACTAATCACCTCCACTCTACATCACTCTGACACTAATCACCGCCACTCTACATCACTCTGACACTAATCACCACCACTCTGCATCACTCTGACACTAATCACCACCACTCTACATCACTCTGACACTAATCACCACCACTCTGCATCACTCTGACACTAATCACGTCCACTCTACATCACTCTGACACTAATCACCGCCACTCTGCATCACTCTGACACTAATCACGGCCACTCTACATCACTCTGACACTAATCACGGCCACTCTACATCACTCTGACACTAATCACCGCCACTCTGCATCACACTGACACTAATCACCGCCACTCTACATCACTCTGACACTAATCACCGCCACTCTGCATTACTCTGACACTAATCACCGCCACTCTGCATCACTCTGACACTAATCACCGCCACTCTGCATCACTCTGACACTAATCACCGCCACTCTACATCACTCTGACACTAATCACCACCACTCTACATCACTCTGACACTAATCACCTCCACTCTACATCACTCTGACACTAATCACCACCACTCTACATCACTCTGACACTAATCACCTCCACCCTGCATTACTCTGACACTAATCACCACCACTCTGCATCACTCTGACACTAATCACGTCCACTCTACATCACTCTGACACTAATCACCGCCACTCTGCATCACTCTGACACTAATCACCACAACTCTACATCAATCTGACACTAATCACCACCACTCTACATCACTCTGACACTAATCACCGCCACTCTGCATCACTCTGACACTAATCACGGCCACTCTACATCACTCTGACACTAATCACCACCACTCTACATCACTCTGACACTAATCACGGCCACTCTACATCACTCTGACACTAATCACGGCCACTCTACATCACTCTGACACTAATCACCACCACTCTACATCACTCTGACACTAATCACCAGCACTCTACATCACTCTGACACTAATCACCAGCACTCTACATCACTCTGACACTAATCACTGCCACTCTATATCACTCTGACACTAATCACCACCACTCTACATCACTCTGACACTAATCACCAGCACTCTACATCACTCTGACACTAATCACTGCCACTCTATATCACTCTGACACTAATCACCACCACTCTACATCACTCTGACACTAATCACCGCCACTCTACATTACTCTGACACTAATCACGGCCACTCTACATCACTCTGACACTAATCACCGCCACTCTGCATCACTCTGACACTAATCACCGCCGCTCTACATCACTCTGACACTAATCACCGCCACTCTGCATCACTCTGACACTAATCACCGCCGCTCTACATCACTCTGACACTCCGCACTGCCACTTTGTATCACTCTGACACTCATCACTGCCACTCTGTATCACTTTGACACTTTTCAGAGGCACTGCTGCTTTGTAGCACTTTGGCAATGAACGTGTTTACATAAAGATGTTGAAAAATCTTTTATATACAAATGAGTTTTATTGATGAAGATATGATTTGATGTAGAGCTCTGTCTCTGATGAGAGCTATTAAAACACACTACACACACCTGTCCTTCTCTGGCGTGTGCCCACTAAATACCTCCTAAACACATTTGCTCAGCTGCTGAAGACAACTGCAGGAACTGTGGATCAGGCTTCCCCCTCAGCTCCCACTCACAGGATCATAAGAAGTCCATTGTTGCAACCATGTTCACATTTCAGGGGTTTATATGCTAAAATTCCTGTTGCCAAGACATTCTGCAGATGATTTATCTCAGCGTCGTATTGCAAGTGCTCGGTTATATCTGAAGTGATCTGCTTTTCTTCAGAATAACTTTGAAAAAATTGCATGTAGAATTAGTTGACAGAGAGGTTTTTGGTGTTCTTGTGTGTTTGTTCCGTAGGATGTTTGTCTTAAACATTAATTATGGTGATCATTGCTGTAAGGCACTGACCACTGCCCTTTAGGAATTCCTCCTGTTAATGCCCAGCTGAGGTGGGTACAGCAGCCGAACAAGAAGTATTACAGCACTACTCATGTTAATGGATAACTCAAAGAATTGCAGTTAAAAAATCTAATTCAAATTCAGTTTATGTAAAGAAGATAATACATAATATCAGTAATTTTCATTAGAATACAATTTTAAATAAAGAATGTAGTGATTTTAAAGTTGTATCAAGTAGCACGAAATGTAAAGAAAAACTTTCAGCACTTTTTCTTCACATCAGTTTATTAGGTCAATGAGCTGTTGACTGGTTCAGAGTTTATGAATGGAGCTGGGTAATGTGAGGTTGTCGTGTTAACAGATGAATGAAGACGCTTACAGAAGACAGACTGTGTGTGTGGTGGCCACAGATGCGCTCTCTGTATATCTTCATCTATATTTGACTCATCACATGTTTTCATTGTAAAAGAGGTTTAATGTGTGACACTAGTGTTTTATTGTTTGTGGATGTTGTTTTATATATGATCTGAGCCCTATGATCCCACCGGTCAGCTCTGCTACTTATTTGATGGTATTGAGTGTAAATTAAGAGAAGGATCTGAATGAACTCTGAAGGCTGTGTGTATTATTGTGTGAGTGTGTATTATTCAGCTTTCTTTCCTGATCTGTCACTGAGTTTTGATAGATTGTAGCAGCTGCCTCTTCATCTCTTCTAGACACAATCTACCATTGTATGAGTTTCTTCTTACTCACTGTGGGTTAAACTCTAAACTCTGATGAACTCATACCGGACACTGTAAAACTCACTTTTGTTGTAAGCTACTATAACACCACATGATGCATTGGGTGTACAGAAGGGGTTCTAGCTCAACAGCAATGCAGTAAAAGATAGCTCTTCAGGAAGATAGTTTTTGATGGATTATTGAGATTTCCTCAATTTAAACCCATTTAATATTGGTGCTGTGAATTTCTGGTAAAGTAATAAAACAGTCTGCAGGTGGCAGTGTTGCACATTCATGAATTCAAGCATTGTATCAGTCCTAAAAAAAATAAGTTTTGCTTTCAGATTATGTGGCCTTGAACTCCCTAGTTGGCCACATGGTTGTGTCACTCAGAATTATTACAGACCACACAGTTACATACTCTAGACTTAGACACCCCACACAGACGCAGCAGTGATTTTGTGACGGTATTGATGATTTTGTGTATTATGAGTTACATGTTGTCAATATAACAGTAGTTCAGAAAGATGTGTCTAAATGATTGGGCCCATTGAGGCTGTGTATATCGAGAAAGGATGAGGTCAAGCACTGAACCTTGAGGTATCCCATTAATTAGCTCATGTGACAAACACTCTCCTACAATTTTACAGCATCTGTCTGTAGTGTCACATAAGCTGGTTTTGATTAACATTTTTATGACAGTTATTCTGCATTTATTTTGTAGAAGCACATGTACAAGTGAGAACATGTCTGTACAGGTGGTCAAAATCTCACGGGCCACACAATATTGTAAACTTGCAAACAACATAAAAACTGATAACCTGCTTGTGGGAATATCAATAGAGATTCCAAAGTAGTTAGTGTAGTGGTATATTATACAATATACGCACATTGTTTATTATAATTTGACCTATATTTTAATAATCTACACAATAATGACCAAAATATTTTACAATCTACACAATAATGTAGTGGCTTGTAGATGTATTTTCAAAACAGCATCATTTGAATGGCAATACACAAAACAAATGAAATAACACTAAACTAATGAACTGATTGAAATTGGAATACATTACAATACAGCTGAAGGATATAACAGTATTCACATTAGTATATTAAATTGTCTCTAAATTACACTTGAATATACTAATGTTAATACTGTTATAACTGCTTGTTATTTGCAGTGTTTTAAAGGTGTTTCATGGTATTAATTTAAAATCATAAGAAACATCTTGGTCTCAAATGAGCAAGCATATTGTGATAACAATCTCTTAGCGCTGTTATATATTTAAATACATTTCTATAAAAATATGACTTTTTATATAAAATATGAATGTAAAAGCACTATTGTTTTAAATATAATTATCTGTCACTCTTGGTGGCTTTGTTCAGTAATATCAAAGACACTTTTTCCACAGGAAATGTGGAAAAACCCTCGGCCTCTCAGAATAAACACTGAGCTCACTGTCATTTCCATCACGACTAGTCGGTAAGATAAAGAACGTTTATGTTTTTTTTACCTTGTAGCAATTTGTGATGTTTTATGACATTGCCACATTATTTATGCTGTAAACAAAAGTGAGCTGATTTAGTCACTGTCATTTACTGATTGTAAAATGATAAAGACCTTTGATAAAGCTACTTTATACCAATACAAAACTTGACAAGCTAAAAGTTCAAGTGAAGCTCCCTCTTTAGTTACACTATTAGTTTACTCACACTATCTAATGTGTCAGATATTTATCAGATTATATAAATGATAAAGGATTCAGGAACAAAATCGTTTACGCAACTGTAAACAAATGTGCATCAAAACAGCATTTAATAAACAGCGGTATTTGACCAAATATTTATTTCATTGAAGTCATTAAAGAATAAGTGAGTCATTGAAATGAAGAGTCTGAACCAGAGACTGGAGTGGTTTATTGTTTCCTATGTTTACTTCACTTTAAGCCGTGTGTGTAATACGGTGAAACAAAACAGTCATGAATCTTTGTGTCATACTCTGCTGCTCAGAAAAAAAGCGTTTTACTGGAAACTATTAGTTTTCATATTTAAAAGTTGCTTGGCATTGCTGCTTTAGGTACAGTACTTCAGTTTATCCCCAACATCATTATTAACAAACCATTTTATCTGTCTTAAATGATCAACATCTTCAATGTATACACGGGTGAGAAGTTTAGACTCTTTCAACACATTCAGTTTTCACACAAAGAAACACATACATGTATTTACTTAATATTATATGCTATATGAGAATTGGTCACACTTTATTTTAAGGTCCAATTCTCTGTATTAATAAATCATTAACTATGACTTTTGCCTCAGTAAATACTATTTTGTTGCTTATGAATAGTTAGTGAGGTACTTGTTAGGTTTAGGTATTAGCTAGGATTAGGGAAGTAGAATGTGGTCATGTTGAATATGTGCTTTATAAGTACTAATAAACAAATAGGCATCTAATAAGCAACTAGTGAATAATAAGAATTGGTCCCTATACTAAAGTGTTACCAGAGAATTATATTTACATGTATTTATTTTAGTGAAAACTTATTTGATTGAGTGAGTCATGAACACAACAATCCTCCAGTATATTCTTTAGTGTGTTTATTTGACTGAAAGTGTGTGTGGAAAGTCCCTCTGCATCATCACTTCATGAATCTCCTCAGCGGTGTTTGCACACACAGGTGTTATTAAATGAGTGCTGGCCGTCTGTATAATCAATACTGGACTTATAGTGCTGTATACTATGAACACACTGCACCTGCGTGACAACACACAGATCATCAGAATGGTGCTCAAAGTCTCCAGGAGGTGGCGTTGTCTTCTCTCACTACAGCCCTCACTCTGATTGTCTGAGAGCAAATGCATCTTTAAGCATCTTCTGGATGACTCCAGCCAAACTTCCTCAGAGAAGAAGATATATTCAAGCCATACAGAGATATGGAATGATGATAATGATGATGATTTTCAAGAGCTCAAAAAAAAACAGATCTGAAATAAATCCGTCACCATGAATTCTAATGTCTCTATGCAGAAATGCACGCGCCGCAGGGATGGGTGTTTGTTTTGCAGGACGTCAGTGTAGTGGTCATGAGTTAATGTGAAGGTGACTGGACATTTCCACAGCGGTGAGTGGGTGAACGGGTTTGTTTGAAACATCTTTCCTGTTGTAAGTCACCCGTCCGCCTCCTCTTGTCAGTTCCTCATGCAAATGTTAGGATGAGAATGTGCAGGTGCTGACCCTCCAGGAGGATTTCTATACAGCTGAAGATCTCATCTAAAGGGTGGCGAGGTCTTTTTAGAACTAATGTGTCACTATATGAGTAACCCACAAACATACAGCACATTTACACAAACTCAAATGTTCAGTCCATCTTTCCAAAACACGACTGTTTGATCAGTCTGAATACACATATTGAAAAAAACATCATTTACATATTTACCACTCACTCACCTCTGGTAATGAATACTGAGCGAGAAACTATCTGAAAATACAGCAGTCACAGATCTGAGAACAGATTATGATTCTCCATTCATAACATTTCTAGAAAATTCCTCATCTGACTGTTTTGTACTTTACTCTCAATCATTCAGTGTTCATTTTCACTGGAGATGTACGAGATTGTGTGCATTTACAGTTAAAATTAATACAATAATAATGTAACAATCGTTATTTACTTGAATGTATTCAGGAGATCTAAGTGGCAACATCATTAAGGAGAGAAATGAAAGTCAGGTTTGATGGATTTGTAGCTCTGATGGAACTAAACCTCATGTCATGTCATGTATGTGAATGAGCAGATGTCTCTGTCGAGAGGATTCAGTTTAAACACAGCTGATATCACAATCAGATGAAGTGAGAATGATGGAAAGGTCTTTTATTGGAGAATAAAACAACAAGTGAGAAAGTGATCGATGTTCATGATGAGTGGGTTATGTCCGTGGTTTTAGGTTTAAAAGTTCAGATTTTGATGTAGAGTTCATTTCATTTCTTTTACACAACGAAGTTTCATGAAATGCTACTCAGACTGTCATGTTTGCCTTGTGAAAAACACGTTCAGCCGTCGCAAATGAGTGGACTTTTGAAAAGCAGATTTCTTTTTTAGCCAGAAATAGTCTGCTCATCATTTCATCTCATTGATGTCTAGAAGATATAATTGAGATACTGAATATTTATCTGTCAAATGAAATCTGTCATCGAGGCTCCTAACTTCTGTTGTATTTATTATGCTGGCCCAACCTACATTTGAAATGTAAAACATTATGTCTGATGTGAAGCTGCTCAGTTTTTCAGCGTGCAGACCGCAGCTCAACCCAACCCCCCGTGTATGTGTGTGATTGCATTGTGTTCATGTTGTTTTTTGTTGAGTGCACTTTTCCTTGTGTTAAACCTGTGTTTATTAAACAAGCTAAAACAACTTCACTTTCATAAATGTTGAACGGAAACATTGCATTATGGGACACTGTGGACATCTGGATGAGAGAGAGAAAGAGAGAGAGAGAGAGCTTTAATCTTCAGGATGCTAAAGCCGGAGGCTTGTGTTTTTTTCTGGCTCTCACAGAAAGCATAATATTTACGGTGGTCCTATAATTATAGTTTTTAGTTTTTTTGTTTTGTTTTGATGACCTTTTATGGCAATGAAAAACATACACCTGCAAAATGTGTCCGTAGCTTTAAACTCCCACACACACACCGTTCACGAAGTTCACAAAATATTTACTCCAGTGAAGACGCTTTAACGCAAGATAACAAAATGAAATGAGTCATCCGCAGATGGACATGTTGTGGATTAGGAACAGACTGTTAAGATATAAAACAAAACAATTCAAATGAATAAGAGCTCTGAATAGATTGGGAACGTCTTTAATACTCTTTAAAAAGCTTATCAGGGTGACACCTCAAGAAGCTGAATGATCAAATGACAAGAGAACCAATCTGCAAATTCTAGTCAAAGGGTGAAAATATAACATACAGTAAATAATATACGTTTAGATGAATTTAGATGCTTTTAGTCACAGTATAATTCCCACAGCTGTCTTTGTTTATAGTTTTGATGAGTTTACTAATATAAAACAAATGTAAACTCAAATGATTTTCAGCTTTTCTATGTTGCCACACGGCATGAGTGATAAAAAGACATTTGTTCCTGATTCTAGTTTTAATGTTCTATACTGTAGGTGTTTATAACTTTGATTATGGAAATAGCAGCTGGAGATGTTTGACCCTTAGCTGTAAAATGTATCCAAGACAACAAAACCCAAATAAGTAAGAGGAGAGGAATATTATAGATAATGTTATGATGGATTCATGTTCAAACAGGCTTTTCGCATACACTTCTCGCCCCTCCTAGAAACTCACAGGACAGGGATGTAAAACACTCTTTTGTGTGTGTGTGTAAGTTCTTGCTCTTTCCTGAACATCTAAAGTTGTGTTGATTTTTCGTGCTCGTAGGCGATTCTGTCTGATCGTCACACATGTAATGATGAAGGGTGTAATCCTGTGCTCTCATTCTGGATGTAACATGTAAATTCAGGTCACTTTAGCAATAATATTACAAATGATTGGGGGATCATAAGAAATCTTCACTTTATTTTGTGTTTGTAAAGCAGAAGAGCAGATCTGTGAGGCGGGGGGTGGCAGGTATGGATGATGTTTTGTGGAAAGAGGGGGTAGTCGGGTCGTACGCATCTTCACATGTAGGCGTCATGTTTATACAGATTGCGATCATGGAAAGTCTGTTATATTTCTCAGAAAAGTCCTCTGGAAATTTGCTCCCTAAGTGCCTTGAACTCACTACTATAAATTGTTTGTTCAGAGAGTTTTGGCGTAGGTGAGGAGAAGTCACCAGTTGCGTATCTCTGTCACTTCATGTTTACAGGAGATGAAGGCATTGAGTAATTTGTGCGCGTACTACACAATGTTGGGACATGAATCATATATCTATATACATGTGTGTTTATATGTTGTAGTGTGTTGCAGATGGGTAACATGGCATGGTTTCAGGTCTTTGAGAGCAGAAAGATTGAGGGTGACCCCCCGGAAATGTTGACAGGTTTGCCCTCACGCCTCACTTATATGACATAAAGATTCTCCCCTGATGTGCTCATACATGACACCAGATTCAATTCAAATAAAAATGTTTGTGAATTTGAAATGTAAAGAGATCTGAGTGATAAATTAAAGATGATAACTTCAGATATCTTTGCTTCTTGTGTGTCCTGTCGATTTGACATGAGATATTTGGTTAAGAGACACGACCTCTGCACTTTTCTACAACTATATATTCATTCTCTCAGGACATATTTTGTCACGGGCACAGATTTATGACTTATGCTAACTCATCACTAATTTCTGTGACGTTTCACCTCTTTCTAGTATTACTTCCATTAACATCAGGCAGACCTTCGTATGTGTGTTTATCAGTATTATTTCATTTTCCTTCAGACTAGATAGTTGTTTAGAGCCTAAAGAGAAAAGTGAAAACTAAAGCAGATAGTTTGTTTGAGCGGTCAGGTATAACAAGTAGATTTCATCACACACAGAGTACAGTAATGCTGTGGAGCTGTGTCTAAACACACACACACACACTTGTGGTGAATAGTGCTGGAGGAAATGAATGTGTACATACAGTAAAGTAATCCTCATGTCAGAGAGAGAGCGTGTTTAAAGAATTCCTTGAACTTCATCCATCTGTGACGCATTAGCATTTGTAAAGGAGGAAGGAGTCTTGGACCTGGCCCACCCAACACCCGCCTGTCAGAAACCGCCGGAGACACCAGAGTTTCACTCGACACCCACTGACTGAAACTGAAAGCATTCACCTGAACCCGCTCACGGCTAACAGACACTTTCATTAAACAAGATCTGCTGTAAATCTATGACAGGATCATATACGGCGACAGTCACATGCCATGAACGAGATCACAGATCTCTATCAGAGAACAGCATGAGCTTAATGCATGTCTGGTCCTGTCAAGCTTACTGTGTTTTCGTCATCGCTGTGTCGTCACGTCAAAGGAAAAGAAAAATGATACGAGTATAATTGACACAATTCCACTTTGCAATGAGGTTGTACAGTGTTCGTTAAAATGAATTAATAGGGAGCAGTATAGTTTTGAGCATTTCCTAATGTTTCATGTCAGTTGATTGGGCGTTAACTAATGTTTACAATTTGATATTGTAAAATGTATTAGTAAATACTGAAATTAACATGAACTAATATGAATAAAAAAAAATATATATATATATTGTTTTTGTTAGTTTATGTTACCTAATGCATTGACTATGGTTAGCAAATACAACCGTATTGTAAAGTGTTAGCAATTATACTTAAAGATGTTAAAATAATAACAAGTGTTTATTGTGATATACAGTCGTGGAAAACATGAAGAGACCATTCCAAATGGTGACGTTAGCATCATTTCTAGATGTATTGTGTTGATTTCAGTCTAGTGTGTGTTAGATTTCAACAAAACCAAAGCTCAGGAGTGACATAAAGTCATTTTAATGATTATTTTAAATTCAAAATATACCACAGTATAAATGGTTAATTGAGAAAAACGGAAGAGAATGTTGTGATGGTCTCTTTGATGTTTTCTGTGGCTGTATGTTATATGAGTGTCCATAAACTGTTTTTAAATAAGTAGGAAGATCCCTAACAATTGGTTTGTCCTATTCTGTCATAATTTGCATATGATGATGTAGTTTCCTCTAGAAGCTCATAAAACTAAAAAGCAAATAAAAAACATATTTCCTCTTTTGGCTAAAAGAGCTGTTAACAGTAGAGTGGATTGATCTGTCAACACTGTTACACAAACATTATGGCCACACATTTTTAATAAGTAATTTTGACTAAAACACGTGGACATTTATTTAAAAACCATGTGCTCAACAGTTCTAGACAAACATGTTGAGGATAGGTCAAGGCCAAAATAAATAAAAGTAACTGTCAACTGTGTTACACAGTAATCTTGAGATCAAAAATAAAACTGTTGGATATACTTATGTTTTGGGAAAAAAGGGAAAAACTTTCTCACATTTTACAAATCTGAAATGCGTATATAATTGTGGAGCAGTATGTTCAAAAGCCAGAAGCTCAACAGTTCTGTTTATATAAAAAGAAATCATTGAAATGCAAAAGAATGAAAGACGGCGATGAGTGAGCACACACACGCACAGACACACCCACACACAGACGGACAAATGTGACACATGAAGCGTTGGTCCCGCCTCTGGTGCAGTAAAACACACATGCTCACCTCACAGACACTCTACTGCACAGTTGGCCACCGGAGCGAGCGCGCGGAGAACTTTCCATCCAGAGACTGACAGCTGAACGGAGCCGAGAAATCCCACATCCAGACTGCAGAATGTCTGAGAAGAAAGCCAATAAAGATGGAAAAAGAGGAGATAAGAAGAAGCAGAAAGACTCTGCGAAAGCAAACCCGTCCGACAGCTCTCCGCCAGGTAACCGTCACTCTTCTGCCAGTTTTGTGAATGGATCGATAGGTTGAGTTGACTGAGACGTCTGAGTACATGTGAGGACAAAACTGTGAGCTGATGACTGAAGCCATGAGGTGCTACAGATCTAAACTTCAAAATGATTATTTAATGATTTTTTCTGCTTTTGGCCTCTGAGCCACGAGAGCGACCACCAATACATGTGTGCGTCTCAGGCCACATATCTGATGTTATTTGTAGTCATATTTTGTTGACTTGTAGTCAACTTGTAGTGATTTTGTAGTTATTTAATGTTTAGTGTAGTTTACTCATTGACGCATTTGTTGAGTCGTTCTTAAGTGTCCGTGTAAGATTTCATATAAAGGCCCAAACGCTGGCGGTTAATTTTTAATATATTTTTGACAGATGCGCCACATGGCTAACTCACATGTCACATATTCTCACAGAAAGAGGTCGGTGTGGATTTCTCAGGACTGATTCATTTGCAAACTCAAACATGTTCACGCAAGCTTCAGATGAAACTCCAGAGCCGCACGCTCTGTATGAAGCTGCCAGATGAAGAAGAGATTGTGGGAGTGTTAGTGAAACTAGTGCTTTGACATTTGTCAGTTCACGCACACACACACAGTTGGGTTTAATGGGAATTTTCCATTGACATACTGCCTTTTATACTGTTCAAGCTGTTAGGGATGTAACAATATCAAAATCTCACCGTATGATAATACTTTAGTATAAAATCCACAGTACGATATTTATTGCAATGTTTAAGATGAGAAGTGATGAGTTGTGAACGCAACATAAGAATCATCATTTCTTGATCCTCTAATCATAACTGTTGTTCAGAGGTGTGAGTTATAGTATGAGATGGCTCAAATGACCTCAAAATGCCTTTTATAAAATAAAATAATTGCACCAGATGGACCTTGACAGAGATAACATCTATTATTCTTTCTAACATTCTCTATGTTAATGCCCTGGAAGAACTATTGTTTCCTACAGTCATGTGACCACCATAATATTGTTACATCCCTAAAAGCGGTATATTACATCCCATAAATCAAACTTTCTTCACTTTTGCATGAAAGATAAAAGATTATGTAGTTTGATTTATAAGCTGTTGTTCTCAGTGAGATGAAGATGAGGGGTTTATTGGAGTATTTGGACAACATGTTGGGTAACATACGCTGATGTATTTGATGCCTGTGTTCTTGTTATTTCTGCACACTTCATGCTTGTCAAGCAGTTAATGGGATTTGAGGACACAAATCTGTGTAATGACATGTGTAAATAACGTAAACATGGACATCGCTTAAAAAACATTCTAAATGATAAAAAGAAAAGTTAATCAAAAAGTTTTCAGTGAGTTTAGGGGTTCGGGAAAAGAATATACAGTTTGTATGGTATAACAATCATGGCGTCTACGGAGAGTCTTCATAAACCACGTATAGGTTTGTGTGTGTGTGTGAAGTTGTTTGGGAATGACTTCATTCTTCCATTGAACATCACATTGGGACCAGTTGCTTAAAATCACTGCAGAAATGAGTCAGACAAGTGAAATGAGTTCTGAAAGAAACTGATGATATTTCTGAATCTCATGTGACATGATTATTATTCTACACAGTGTATGTGTTCATACGGTTATAAGAATGATATGTAATTCAGTCCCAGAGGAGGATGTTCTTGCTCAGATGATGCTCTTTTATAGCTGAAGAGATTTGATGGAGTTCTCAGCTGTACTTGGTCTCAGATGGTCCTCTTAAAAGTGCTCAGGAGAAATAATGAATGAAGGTGTCTGGAGGTGTAAATGAATGTAGATTGTAGAGGTGAAACTTCGGCGCCTCATAGACAGAGTGGAGCAAAAATAAAATAAACGAGCGGAGGAAAGATACATGGCCGAAGCAGAGAAATCTGCGCGACCCAAGTCATCAAAGGTGCGGGAGCATTTCACACGAAATAAACAGAAAAAGTGTGTTAACTGGAAAGTATGCTAAAGCGACATGGCATTGCACGGGAGCAACACGGCAATGATCCAGCACCTGAAACGCAAATATGTCTTTGATGAGGAGGAAGGGAGTTCAACAGCAGGTTAAGTCACTACAGAATCCTACTTTTGTTCCGTTTTAAAGTGAGAAACGTAATGTCCCCGGTGCTGATGTTTACTCGTTATCTATGGAAGCAAATAAGAGACATAATGTTTTGAAATTTAACAGCCTATGAATATTTGATTTTGAATTATTTTACTTTGGAAACCATGTATCTGAATTTATTTGTTTCGAATTTACCTCTATGGAATTTAAATATGAAAATTCTTGATTTCCAATTTAAAAACCTCAATTTATTGCTCACAAATTCAGATACAAAAAAAAATCAACTTACAGAATTTCTGATAAAATACATTCAGATTGATCAAATTTGATTGCTCTTATTCAGATCTCAAATTTCAAGTTAATACTTTTCAAAGAAAACATCTGTCTCAACTGGGCTCAACTTTTTTTCCTATCCTGGGTAGCCCGGATGTTACCATGTGAATATTTAACTTGAATTTTTCGATCTGAATTTGAGCATTCGAATTAGACAGATGTTTTCTTTGAAAAGTATTAACTTGAAATTTGAGATCTGAATAAGAGCAATCAAATTTGATCAATCTGAATGTATTTTATCAGAAATTCTGTAAGTTGATTTTTTTTTGTATCTGAATTTGTGAGCAATAAATTCAGGTTTTTAAATTGGAAATCAAGAATTTTCATATGTAAATTTCATAGAGGTAAATTCGAAACAAATAAATTCAGATCCATGGTTTCCAAAGTAAAATAATTCAAAATCAAGTATTCATAGGCTGTTAAATTTCAAAACATTATGTCTCTTATTTGCTTCCATAGTTATCCAGCTTGACAAGCATGACAAGTTAGCGTTAGCTGGTTAATAACAGTAGTAAAGCAGGGCTGGTATAGTTACATTGCACTTTGCATTGCAAGACTAAAGACACGTTTTTATTCAAAAAAAGCTTTTCTTACTTAGTAATTTTGTCTCGTTTCCAGTCCAAATATCTAAAAAATCTTAAATCAAGATTACTTGACAAGAAAAATGGCATGAGAAAATTAGGTAATGCTTAAAACTTCTGCTTGAGATTATATCTCATTAAGATTATTTTTCCTACCCCATTGGCAAATAATTTTGCTTGTTTTAAGCAAACAATCACTTAATTTTGAGGTGTTTTTTCAGAAAACAAGACATCATTTCTTATGCTATGTCATGTGTCTAGTAAATGTATCTTGATTTAAGATTTTTTTGATATATGGACTGACAACAGGACAAAACTGTCCTGTAAGAGTTTGTGCATCTGGTAGTGTGTGCATCTGCAGTGTAGTTTAGAGAGCAAGTTCTGACATTCAAACAAATCTGATTTGAATTGTTCTTTATTTTTTATAAATTATTAATTGTTCTAAAAGCTCAGGTGGCAGTTTAAAAAAAAAAAATAGTTGGCAAACATGTGTTTGTTTTTTGTGTTAGTCAACACTATTATTTTATTTTATTATTATATTTACTATTATTATAACAGCTCAGGGATGATCAAGGAGCAACACGTTTGTGCACTTTCGGAAGATTAAGTTCGGTTTTGAATAAAGGGTTGAAAATGAATGCTTTTCTTGGTTTTGTTTTTTTATCCGATTCATCGAATAATCTAAAAAATTATCAATAGATTTATCGATTATTCAAATAATCGTTAGTTGCAGCCCTAGATGTAAGCTCTGAAATATTGTGCAGTACAGTATGAGCATCTGTGTGTCTGAAGCGTTGAGATGATTCTGGTGAATGTGGACTCAGTTGTGCAGTCTAACACACAGTGTAGGCGTTTCCCCAAAGGGAGTGGGTCTGTGACATACAGAAACAGCTGAAGACCACCGGATACACACACCACACGACAGTTCTTCAGCACACAACAGATCCGCAGGAGTGTGTATGTGCGTGTATGGTGTGTTGAATTAAAAGTTTGTGAGGTCCACAGCATGGCTTTGTGATAAAACATGGCAGACTGGGTTAAAGTGTTTATTGCTGGTTTCATGAAGCGTATCACACTTTGAAATGAGATGTGAAGTTGTGAGAGTGAGGTTGTGTTCACTTTCACATGTGATTCACAACTGAGCAAACTGTGTCACAGGTCTGAGGAAAGTAGAGATCAGAAATGCAGAATAATATTCACATTCACAAAGAAAACTCTGCCAAACCTTAAATTCACACGTGTGTGTAAATGTTTGTCTAGGATGAGAGATTTAGATGTGTTTCATGATGTTTCAGTGGATGGGATCACACATCACACACAGTCATGACATGTCTACTGATGTACAGTGAGTTTGGGTTGATGTTCTCTCTGAGAAACCTTTCATATCTTCAGCTTCAATCTATACTCGCCTCATGAGATTAGGTTTGATTTTATTGAGAGAATAACAGAACTATTGTCTGGAGTGCAGATGTGTTGTTTATGTGGAGTATTATTGTGATTAATCTGGTGTAAAATAAGATCTGTAAATACTGGATCATTCTTGATCAACAACATTTTCATTGTAATAAGAATGAGTTTTCAAATTGAGACAGTTGGAGGAAATGTTTCATTACATCATTTATTACAACGCAAAAAAGTAATTTTTGTCCCTGTGTCCCTGTTTGTGTGTGTGTTTGTCTCTCAGCTGAACCCAAGCTGAAGGACCTGCGGAGCAGCTCTATACAAGACGGAAAGAAGATGATCCTGAAGTGTGAGCTGGTGTCTGGAAACCCAGAGCCCAACTTCAAGTGGTACAAAAACGGAAAACAACTGGCAGGCAAAAATAAACCCAAGAGTATAAAGATTAAGAGAAATAAACAGAAACCGTAAGTGCCTTCAGGCCAACTACACCTGTGATGAGAATGTGATTGATCTGAATGGTGTTGAGACTGAAGTGTTAAAGTGAGCTTTGATATGTGATGATGTACGTGAGCTTGTGAGCTGAATCAGTGAGATGATCTTACACTTTCTCAACAACAAAACTAATGTTACGAGACATTTCCACAGGAAGAAAATCTCAGAACTATCCATCAGGAAGTTCACGGAGGCAGACGCGGGTGAATACAAGTGTGAGGCTGTCAACAGTTTAGGAAAAGCAAACACATTTGCCAACATAACCGTCATGAAAGGTAAGCAGCATTTCATATATATCACACCAGACATATTTGGGTCTTAAACTTGACTTGTTGATCTTCCGTCAGTCGGTCGATCGATATCTTATACTATAGAATATTATAATGAATCTGACAGAGTTACTGGTATATGTCAGTATCATTTCATGTGTCTGGAACAGAGAGTATTGTGTGAGGAGCAAGAGATCCATCACATGTGATAGTTAATATCAATATAGGATTTCTGAAGGAGGAAAATTCTTCTTCTCTCAACCTCAAGTGCTTCTCTATCCAACACACCACACCCTTATATCCCCTTATCTCTCTCTCTCTCTCTCTCTCTCTCAATTTTCAATTTCAATTTCGTGTTTCAGTCCCGGTTTCATTGTGTCTCCTCTAAAAGGCAGCCATTTTGCTGTGGTTTTACCACTCAAGGGGGCGTGTCACAGCAGGAAAGTGACATATCCTCTGTCGATGGTAATGAGGACGAGGGTGTGTGAAGGATCATGGGTAGTGTAGTCCAGGGGGCGAACAGAATGGGAACTGTGACAAAGATAATAGTCAGCAGAATTATGAAATCACAAAAACAGTTATATAAAATGTAGAGAAAAACATAGAGTTGAAATAGAAAAGAGCCTTTAATCTCCACCATAGCTGCTGTTTCAATATACTGTAATTAGTTGATATTAATAAGATTGTGCGTATGACAATGTTATTACAACAAATGATCATATTGTCAATCATTCAGCTCCAGTAATCTGGTTGTCACTTTTATTCATTGGATTATTGAAGATGAGCTCATTGTGTTTTGTTCAGGCAGTAATGCTTTAGGTATTTCATGTAGGTTTGGTGTATGAGCTCATGTGGTCTTGTTTCACAGCTGTAACAGAACAAGACAAGATGTCATTCATGTGCTATTTGAAGCGATATCATTCAATAACAGTCTCTGGATACACTGATGATCTGAACAGGTCAGTTTTCAATTACAGCGTCTAGACGTGAGCGGCGGTCTACAGAGAACTGACCATTAGTGATAGACCAAACATGAAGCGATAAGAAGTGGTTGTGAATTACATGATGATGAAACCTGACGGTTCTTCATGTGTTGTTGAGTATTCCTCTAGCGTGTCCAGCATAGTCCAGATCTTGAGTTTATTTCGTCCTCAGTCACGCCACACACGTCCCTTTGGGAAAAGCTTTGAGACGGAGAACAAGCTGAACCTCAATCGCATGAATAATAACAGAATCCTGAGTGCTCAGACTGCTCCTGGATCAGCTTTATAATCACACATGCACTGACAACACATGATATGACTGACACATGAACATGCACCTGCTTGACTAAAGAAACTTACTTACATAAGGCAAATGAAATGAATTCATTTTTTTATTTAAATGTTTTTATTTTTTATTAGTGGTGGGCCGTTAAAAAAATGTTGCCGTTAATCTATTCTCAAAGTTGGGTTGGCAGCTGGGTCTATACTACGCAAGCTATGATGACTTTCACCTTGATATTTTAGCGCGGATGTATACCAGCTTAACTGCACTGTACGGGGCGAGAACGAGATTTTTCAACTCGCGTGATTCGCGTCATTCGCACCGCCTCATCATCTCATGACCAGGGCTTCATTCGCCCGATTCGCGCCGCAAGTAGGTCTATCGCGTCTTTGCATTGATTTAACATGTAAATCACTCGCGCTTGACGCGCCATTCGCGTTTGGTCTGAACACAACATAACGTTACTGTGAAATTACCACATCAAACGTGACGTGCTAACATGGATGCAGCTTTGAAGCCGCCGGGATGCTTCAGGGAAAATATATTTTTAAGAAGCTTCACAATGGAAACATCAACAAGACTAAGGTTGTTTGCACATTGTGCAATGCGGAATTGGTTTAAAAAAACACTTTCTCTCAGCAGGTAGTGGTCTAGCTTTAGTTGAAACCAGTAACTTTGTATTGAGATCTAATGTATTATGGCTCCTGTATGACATATCGCTTGTTGCTCCCTAACTCTTTGTAAATTGCTTTGGATAAAAGCATCTGCTAAATGACTAAATGTAAATGTACTGTAGGAGCTCTTCCAATCTCAAGTACCACCTAAACGCAAAGCATCCCTTAGCTAATGCGGAAGTAAACACAAATTCATCTTATTGAACATAATTTATTTTCATCACCAATTATCATAGTAGAACAGCTTTCTCAAGCAGTTTGTGATGCATTTTGGAAACAGGAGATGAGCCCCTGGTCTAATGCGCCACCTGGCTTGAGAAACCCGTTCTCAAAGACTTACTTTTTGTCATTATTTGGGTAGCACACATATTCTGAATGCCTTCGGCAGAATTCAAATGAGCCATTTTAATCTAGATTAATCTAGATTAATTTAGATTAAAAAAAAATAATCTATGCCCACCACTATTTTTTATTTTCAACTTTGAAACTCGTATGTCATTTTTTACGAGAGTTGACTGGATGGTGAATAGAGGATTAACGTGACAGATTGTTACAATTTGATAAAAGCATATTCAAGTCAGAGTTAATGCTGTGACGGTGGCTGAGACTACCGAACCTCTGCGTGGTAAAGTGCACGTCACTCTGACAAATATATGTGTAATAAATAATACAGTTGTGTAACAATTGCTAATTGTAGTCTTTCAGTTGTGGATGGTTTTATTTAAAAGATTTCACATTTACATTTGGCAGACACTAATATCCAAAGAGACTTACTTTGCATTATCCTATACATTTGTTTCTAAGTATGTGCAATCCCATGGGATCGAACCCACAACCTTGGTGTAGAAAGCGCTACGTTCTTACCACTGGTGTGTTCGAGTGCGGGCCTTCACGGTAAAACCCAGGTTGTTCGGCAATGGATCTTGTTGTGAAGTGAATAGATAGGTAAAATCAAAACTGCCTACGACCCGCTTGCTAAGTGTCATCTTCTGAACGTGCAGTTAGTGCATCTGTACACATTTTAATCTGGACAATGTCAACATGTCAAATTCCCATCAACGAGTAGGAAAAAGTATCATTTATATGGCAATCTGAATAGGGAAGCCAAGGTGGGTTTAAAAAGTCTGTTTCAAATGGAATTGTTAAGGACTGTAAGGGTTAATACGCCACTGACTGAAGTTGTCACGGTCAACTTTTTTATTTAATATTTAACTTTCTTATATCATTTGAGTTTTCATTATTTATTGATGTTTATTTAAATGTTTTATTTGCTGTAGGGTGCCGTTTCACTAATGGATTTGCACGTAAGGATGTTTCATCCTCATTTATTTCAGATATCATATTTCAATGTCAAGTATCTAACTGTTTAACAATTTCAAGTGTTTAAATAAGTTAAATATTTCTCTGCCGCTCGTCATGTGGTTGCTACACGCAAATATAATATATATAAATAATATATATTTCTCAACCACCGCACGGTTGATATTGTCCATTACCATGGCGGTGGTAAAAAACTATCTTAAGAGTTATAAGAGATTTATTTGAAATTTGATTTGATGCTCTGGTCTCACAGATTGTGGGTGCAATTTCTGTCAGTGTGTGTGTGTGTTTGTGTGATGGATGATCCTGCAGCACTGGCACCAGTCGGTCGGGCGGCTGGAGGTGAGGGCACTAACACGCATCAGACGTGACCGTCTCTCTCTGACTTCATGTGTCTGTCTGCTTCAGAGAGAGAGAGTTTGTGTGTCATGGGCAGGAGAAAGGGAGAATCTATGTCTTGAAAAGCTCATATTGTTTGTGTGTCAGCACAGAATGTTATTGAAATGGCGCTCGAGACCTTTTTGGGTGTTTAATGAAACTTTTGCCTGAGGCATGAAAAGTGCCTCATCTGCTAATGCAGCAGTAACCCGTCATCTGCCAGATGTTCAAATCATCTTTTAAAGATGTGGTGATGTTCCTGAACCAGTATCTGGAGCACTGTAGTGCTGTATGGAGCGGTGATGTTGAAGGTGATTCTGCGAGGGACTCCAGCAGGATGTGAACCATCTGTCCTGCACAGTGTATGTCATTTCCTCAGCAGAGGTTAAAGGTCATGTCTGTTGACCTGACCTCATGATCCTGCACACACACACATCCTCATGGAGACGTGACTCTTACTCTAATGAAACGTGCCCATTCCCCTCTAATCCCTGCTCAACCCATAATGTGTCTGTCCTCTGTGGGTTTCTCATAATCTGACAAAAGAAAACAATGGGATACTTTTTATGATATTCGTTTTATACAATTAATAAACTATAAAAAAATTGGTATGTAATCTCAAAGACATTATTAACAACTTCATATTATTAAATAAAATTAAATATAAAATAAAATTCCTTTTGATATCTTTACTGGCTGAGTATTCAAGTGGCCATACCATGTCAACTATTTGTTATATTTTGGTCGCAGAAAAAAACTTTTTACTGTTAGGGAGTTAAAATAGAACATATAGGGTTATGGTTACATATTTAACGTATTAAATCGCGTTTACAGCTTTCCTGTGGCTCAGTGGTAAGAGGATGAGTCATGTGTTTTGGTTGAAATAATAAAATGTAGTGTCAATAAAATAATTAATTTCTTGCGTTTATCATGTTATAAACAACATTTTGAAGAATATAATATAAAGTAAGGTTTTGATTTGTCATTTACAGCAATAAACACAAACTACACACATGTATTTTTATAATTATAAAAATATGATTTTTCATAATTTCATACTGCGACTTTAGTAATGTGAAGTAACATTCAATTTCAACAGAGATTAGAAAGAGGGCCAGATGTTACAGGTTTATAAAACGGTTAGTTTCAGTCCCCCATTCTGGTTGGTCAACAGCTGTGCTTTATTCACGATGCGACAGCTATGACCACACCCTTAATAACATTAACTAATCGTTCCATTGCTGTTCACAGTCAATTAGGGACGAGAGGCTTCAACTGATTTTACTTCAATTAAGTTTTATTGATATATATTTTTTGGCTTTAATATTTGTGTTGTGTGGTAATCGTTTTATAAAAGTAATAAGGTACTTGAGGCTAGTGCTGTTTCATGGATAAATCACATCTGAAGGGGATGCATGGAACTGTACCGACGCCCTTCAGCTGTGATTTATTCATGATAAACCCAATGCTTACTTTAACCTATTTAAACATATAATTTGAACTTGTTAAATCATTCAGACATTTGTTACAGAATCACCACAATAGATTTAACGCTTCACTGTTCGAAAATAAAAATGTCACTGAAGTACCACAATAGAAACAAATGACAGAGGATTAGAGTGATTAGCCTTTATTTTGACATGTTATCAGAAATGAAGCCTGAAGAATGTGAAGATATAAAATTACAGTTTTCAGTGGGACAGAGTATTTTGCTCTGGAGTCTGAGCCTCATTCAGTATTTATGGGTCACGGCGGGGGTCTCATCCATCTTCCGACCCCTGAGTCAGCGGTTCTTCGGAATGGACAAGCAAACGTGATTACAGTGAAAAGTAAAGGGCAGACTGGAAATATTCCAACATTACTCTAAACAAATCCAATTAACATGAAATAAAGGTTTGGTTAGTGTGATTGGAAGATGTCCACACATAGTTTCTCCTTCTTATGTTCCTCAAGTGATTTGATCATTTTGAGATTATTTTGGATTCAATCAAATGTAATTTGCAGTAAATTTCAGCAGTGCCCCTCATGCTCTTTACATATCAGAGTATGGGTCTTTGAAAAGCCTGTATCGTTCAACCACTAATAGAAACACCAGCATTACATTCCCCTGAGAATCCGCCCGTCACTGTGTGATGTGTGTGATCCTCGGCAGAATCAATGAGAGGTGGACGAGTGAATGGGAGAGAGAGAGAGACTGTCTGCATTCAGCTCTCTCATTCGCTGCTGTTCCTCCTAATTGGATCAAGTGCAGACTTGTCCGGCTCTGCGCATTGTGTTGAGCGTGTGAGAGGAGAGCGATACCAGACAGATGAGCGAGAGAGAGAGAGAGAGAGAGAGGAAGGGTGTGTGTGTGTAATCTTCACTCACATCTCTATTCGTCCCGCATGAGAGTCTTAAGCCACGGGCTTTCACTCTGTTCAGAGGTGCCAGCGCTTTGATCGGATCCGCACCTACCACTTCCGGATGATTCAGCCGTTTTCAGTGGCGGCTGGCGGCTGCACAACAGCATGAATGCGCCCCCCTCCTCTGCCCTCAGGTGAGTGCTGCACCCTCTCCGGACCTCTCTGCCTCGCTCTGATGTGGGATCCACCCTCGGGCTACTGCACGCGTCTGCCTCTGGAGCACATGCTTTATTTATAGACTTTCCTAGGGTGTTGTTCCGCTGCTCTGCCTGAGAGGGTGAGAACAGACCTGGAGGGCTGAAATAAGAGCCAAGGAAGTACTTTCTCTTTAGTAACAAGGTTACTCATCTGAGCGTCGTGTCCGCCGCAGCCCCTTCCCCCTCGCTGGCCATCTGACAATAGAAAGAACACTTCATGAGGCAGCATGCTTAACGCCGCTGTGCTAGAAAGACATCTGGACTGCTGCATTTGAGAGCCGGAACGAGAGAGGGATGAAGTCGGAGGCTACAGAGGACATCTCGGCTGGACTTCCTTCTCAAGAGGCTCTTTCAGAGGTCCTGTCAGAGGTCGCAAAAGAGCCCACCCAAGGTGAGGAGGAGGATGTGGCGGGGGACGGCGACAGCTCTGAGCGTGGCCCTCTGGGATGCTTGCCTGGGGCCGCATGCTGCGTGTGCCTAGAGCTGGAGCAGGTGCGTAACTGCGTTCGGTCGGAAAAAATCTGCATCCTGCCCATACTGGCCTGCTTGCTGAGTCTGGCCCTCTGCACAGCTGGACTCAAGTGGGTCTTCGTGGATAAGATCTTTGAATACGAGCCACCGAGCCACCTCGATCTCAAGCGCATAGGACAGGACCCTAATTTAAATTCAGTCTCGCCCCCCACCTTCAACTCTACCGCGACGACTGCAAACGTCCCAGGACAGCCAAAGGTCTTTGTGGAGGGGGAGTCCACAGGCGGTCCGTTCGAGCCCCCCTCCTTTAAGGTGCCTGTCTTCACATCCACTGCAGCAGTGACTTTTCACACAGATTCTGCATCTCCAACCAGCCCCAAGAGCACCTTCAGACCGCCTCGGAATGACACCCCAAACCAATATCCATCCCAAACTCTGGAGTCTAACGATATCCTTCCCAGAACCTGTAAGTACCACATGACATTTACTGGTTTGTAAGTGAATCTAGAATGTTTTGAAGAGTTGTACTTTCAGTCCGTTCAGATTTACGTTCAAAGCGACTTGTTTGACTATGATGTAAGAGAAGGATGTGATTCCCGCTGTTAAACATGTTATATCTTGTCAGTTGTGGGACATACATTAGTGACTCAGCCCTGTAAGAATAACTGACTCGACCTGGGCGTCGATAGTGACGCAGATGGCCCTTTGAAGCTGCTTGACAATGATTGTGTAAAGTCTGAACATTATCAGCGCTTACCTGCCCACACGAGTGACATGAGGCTGCGGTGCAATGCACGTGTGCTAATGCAGCAGAGCCGCAGTGAGAGGAAGTCACTTCCTGTTGGCTCGGCTCCATTTCAAGGTCAGAGTCTCCACAAAGACGAGCCGAAACGCCTCCAGAGAAAGATGATCGGTAATACTATCTGCTCCGCACCGTAACTTTGAAAGCTGGAAGAATTATAGAGGCTGGAGGACTGCCAGACCTCCACTCTCAGATTGTGGATCTCCCTCCCTTTTCTGTCCCAATTCTTTTTTTCTGCAGCTCTGCCACTTTTAGCAGTGTGAGAGGTTGCACAGTCATCCTGCAGAGTTTCCTCATGATGCTCATTATCATGCAGACAGAGAGCTGATGGGTTCGGTTCTCTGGGACAACAGGATTGTAGAGAAATGGTCTAAGACCACTGGGCATGTAAACGCAGAGCATTTGTGGCATGAGAATCTGATGGCTGATCTTAAATAAAGCCCTGGCACTAATAGGCTAGTGCTTAGCTCTCGCTCGAGAATGTCTTCTCAGAAGTTTTTATGTATCTGTTGTTCAGACGTATGTGTCTTGATCTTCATCACCTGAGTTCACCTCAGCGCTCGGTCGGTGCTAGCTTTATATCATTTGTCTGCATATACACACTTGTGCTGCTGGGAAGCTGAAAGCCCCTCCCTCTACCAGTGCTGTGATCAATGGTCCGGGCCTGAAATGGAAAAGCGATCGGTCGTGTTGGTAATTTCAGTCTAAATCAATAACAGACAGCAGATCAGCTGACTTACAAGGAAGCTTTAGTCCAGTGATGCAGATATGTGGCTAAATGTGTGAGATTAAGATGGAAATATTCTGACATCAGCATGCATTAACACATGAATGTGCACGTGTGGACGGTACATGACAAGCTTGTGTGTGCTATATATACAACTGTTATCCTCATGTTAGCACTTTGATGAATGACAGAGCGAGCACTTGTGATACCAAATATAAACAGACTATTTTGTGTTCTTTAAAGAATTATGTCAAAACCATGTTCAAGGTACACTAGCTATTGAGGCAAAGGAAGCCAAAAGGGGTCTTTACATGATCTAGATTCAGTTATTAATAGTTTTAGTTTTAGTAGATTAGTTTTAGTTCTCTAGAAAAGTGTTTGTCAGCTCCAGACATCGGGTCCCCACTGCCAGTTGTTTTAGATATATCTCTATATAAACACGTATTTAGGGAGACTAACACACACTGACTAACATTCTGAAATTCTGAGGGGGATGAGTTGAATTTTATAGATATAGATATGGGGGGGACAAGGACTGGAGTTGAGAAACACTGCTCTAGAATATGGTGTCTCTATAGCAATGCTGGTGGGCCCAAGATGGATCCAGGGGGGGGGCACAGATTTTGTGACATTATATGAAATATAGACTTATCATAAGTGTTATGTAATCAAACATCAGAAAAATAAGACCACCAACCAAAAGTATTGATGTTCCATCATTTTATAACAGAATTAGTTTTTTGGTTTAATAAAAATTCTGAGTTTAAGATTATACGTTTTATAAATCCACAAAACAATGCACTCTACACAAAGAGAGATGTACAATGAAAAAGTTTGGCAACCACTGCTATAGGTATTGTTTCCACTGAAAGTTATTTTGTTCAGTGGTTTGATTTCTGAAGTATTACAGTAAAAGCATCAGTACATTGCAGTGATGTCAGAGATGTCTGTTGACCTCTGAACTTGTCCAGTTCTGCCTTTTAGACAGTTTATCCTTCAGTTTGACTTGTTTTTTAAAGCTGGTTGAGTTCTGATGGCAAACATTGTGATGAAAAACACTGGAAAGGATTGACTTATGCCAAGAATCTGACTCGTTTTCTTCCACAAAATGTCTTCTTTATGAGACAGTAGCACTCTTTCCTTCTGTCTACTGCTGACATATGAAGCCGTCTTCATTCATAGACAGTGACTTTGTATATCACATAGATCAGCACAGGTGGGACTCCATAGTAAATTACAGATTTACATGAGTTTCATCAAAGATGTTAATATTAACAAGATGCACCGCCACCATTTACAATGTATGGGGAGGACCGCAGCGCTCGATATGGCTGCTCTAGTGAAGGGAGTCCTGCCTTCCAGTGAAAGAATCTAATCATCAATCAATAAAGACTGATAATTCTCTTGGACGGGGCTCTCGTGTGGCGCTTGCCGGCCTGTACACAGGCGCAATAGATTAGGCGACATCGCAACGCAATTTAAGTTCGGAAAACCAAAGTTATGATACAGTTCAGAGGTGTCACAAACATGGCCGCCGAGTTGCACGACTTCCGTAAACGGACTTTGATTTCATGTTAGCATGTTGCTAAACTAATGCCATGACATTTAAATAAGCACAACTAAACATTCCACCGACAAATATTGCATTAGAATCGTAAAACTATATCAAATTATACTTCTCAGTATTTAATAATACTAAATGACTCATTGTAAAATAATGTTTAAGTTTATTGCCAAATAAATGATATTGACATAATAAAAGTTTGTAACTATTAAATAAATAAGCACAAACCGATGCTGCAGGACTATCAGATCCTACAGCATTATTCTCATGTTATTTCTATTCATCATCATGATTGTTTAATCTATTACTTCAATATAGGATATGTTTTATCCTTACAAACCCAAAAGACAACATGTATTTATCAAACTGAGATTATTATATGTTTGATCAGATTCCTGTATTTAAACTTCTGTGATATAGAGGTGTAATCATTGAAGTTCAGCTATTGGAGAAAGTTTGGATAGGACTCTATATGAAGAGTTTGGTTCACAAATCATGTTTTTTATCATGTTATCATGTATTTATTGTATTGGTTTTTTAATTATTATGGCTTGAATCAAAACAAATCAACTGCAGTTTGATTGATATGAATTGGAATGCACAATAAAAAACAAGATTTTTGAAACATTTCAAAAACAGGTTTATCTCATTTTGGAACCAAACTCTTGATATGTTTGTAAAACAAGCCCTTAAGTTGTGTGCTTCTGTGATCTAGAACACATCAATACACGATAGAGCGGAGCACTTAAGAACATGGCCGTAAACACACGCAGCACATAGGTTTCTAACCCATTAATGCACACGCTGTGAAGTCATTAAATAATGTATACATGACTGATGGCTCTATCGATTAGCACAGAGCGTCTCATCAACCTTTTCAAACATCTTCCCCGTGATGACACGCAGACATCTTTTATTGCTCTTATACTGCACAGGTTCTCCGTTTTAATGAAGGAAAGGCGTTGATGTCGTCATGTGTGTGTTGTGTTGTGTAATGAGGTTCAGAGAGAGTTCATGCCCTGCTTTCACTGAATGACTTTTACATTAATGAATGGCTCTTGGCTTGTTTTTCTCAGCCATACCACAGAAGCTTCAGCTTCTCTTTTAGCCTTTTGTCGCTCTTCCATCTTTCTCACTGTCCATGTGACGCAATATTCAGGCAATAGTTATGATTTATACTGTTTGTCATCGACACATAATAATATCTCAATGTCTCCAGTAATCATGTAATGAATGTATTGTTACCGGCATGTGTTTTTTACAATGAGAAGACTGTAAGCATAAATCAGCTTTTATTAGCTCTCTCTCTCACACCGGTGTTCCTGTCCCATGAGAACCATCCGTACATGCTTTCAAATCTTTAATGAAGCTCATAAAGTCTCATTGTGAAAGCTTCGGCGGCGACATCGCCTGAATAACAAAGTGCATTGTCTCTTCCGTGAAATAAAGTTGAGTTCAGGTTAAATTCAGTGCTCAGAGAAGCTGACAGAGACTCATCTCGTCTGTGTGAGTTCAACCTCTTCCATTAGAGTGATGAATGATGCTGATGAATTCATTCCAGTAATGGACAGAGACCAGCTGAGCACACGTCTGTCATTTCATTATCCTGAAATCAACACATGAGGCTTCCTCTCTGACGATCAGGAAGTTTAACAAAGAATCCTTGAAGCATCGCCCCCCTGACTGGGCACATGAACAACACTGGTCTCATCATAGACATCAGATATCTCTGCTAGGATCATTAGCATCTTTTTGGTTGAATGTTAGTGATGACTTCATTTGGGTCTGGACCACCGGCCGTTAGATGTGTGTCAGGCGACATCACATGTTTGTGCCAGGAGTGATCTTCATGTTTGTTTCTAATGTCTCACGGATCCTTTCGCAGATGTTTGTTGTCAGAAGTGTATTTGACCTTACTTTATGACCTTGAGTGGCAGCAGGTGAGGAGTTTGAAGGGAATTGTGGGTATTACATGACCCACTCTAGAGGACAGATCTCCCATGAGCCTCTGCTCCATCAGATGTCTTGTATTACAGTACAGATGGACAGCAAGGTCAACAGAGTGAAAATACTTCTACAGCAGCATCTTACCCACAAAACACACAAGGTTCCTCTAAAGTTTATAATTGATTCCAAATAATAACATCCAATAAACAATCTTTTTGGTAGTATTTTTGCAACCGTATAATATTGCTGCACGGAAGTCATTTTTAATGACCTTAAATGACTTCAAACCATACAATAACATTCCCACAATCTTACACTCAAAGGGTCTTTAAAGAATCATCTCTTTCTTACCTTTTAATATTCTGATGAACCTTTTTTACCACAAAGAACCTTTTATGAAACAGGAAGGCTCTTCAGATGGGCAATTCCGTAAAACTTTTAATCTTACCATGACAAAAAAAAGTTTTTATGTTTTTACTAGACTAACAGCAAATGTTTTATTTGTAGTGCTTGATTTTTTATGATCAGGCAATTGCCATCAGGATTGTTGCATCAATAACGTTACATATTCCTCATAAATGGACACATGAAAATAAATAAAAAATTCTCTCCCAAAAACCGTGTCCAATTGTTGTCACATCCATAAGGCATGTTTATTTGCCTATTTTAAAACAAAAGATTTGTTCAAGGATTGACATTTGTCTGATGTTTAAACTCTATCAGCATATGGGTTTAGTCAAATATAAACAAGATGATTTCATATATTGGCAAAATAAAGATTCTCTGAGCATTTTTATGGCCATTGGAATTGGCCAGATACATCATTAGAGATTGATAGAGAGTTTTTAGTAAAACAGTAATAAGAATAAACACATATTGTTCTCTAGTGGCTAAATATGTTGAAAAATTGTCAGAACTGCAGTTGAAATCATTTCTCTGATCACATGATCCATCACGTTGTAATCGTTTACAATAGTTTGTGTTTAAGCTAATGTGCAATAATCCTGATGCCTAACAACAGTGTGCAGAAATCCATCAAACGCTGTCTGTGTGTTTTATGAGGTGAATGTCATTCTTGATTGTGATTGGTCAATAGCAACTGTCTGCGGCCTGTTTAATTACCTTTTGTTCTGGGCAGCTCATACAGCTGTGTCATATATCATCTCTCTCTCTCATCACGTGTGAGAAATCATTTCATCTCTGTGTCCGTGTGTATATATTTGTTAAGTTTCTTTGACGTTGTGAACCATGTGTGTGTGTGTGTGTGTCTCCAGGAGCTGAAAGTAAGAATCTGTGGAGTCTCATTAACAGTAAACACACATCATCTGACGCGTGTGTGTACGTGTGGAGTTTCCTCTCTGAGCAGCTCATGATTTCCCAGCCGTGTGTCTGTCCCCATGTGTGAAACACATATTTGAATGATGTTCTCGTCATAGTCAAATACTTGATTGTCAGATTGCAATGATGGAGCGACACAGTCACACAAGTGTCCTCTGTAATGATGCATTCTTCTGTTGAAGTACTGTAGTGTTGAGTCACATGTGCTCAGAGACGAGTCCTGCGCACTACAACAGCTGCTTCTCTAGTCAAGAGGACCAAAACAATATGACTTCTTCCAGAAGTGAAGGTCTAAGGTGTTGTTCAGATGAGAGGTTACGGTTCATTCTGTGCTTCTGCAAAACATCTGCAAATAAAACTAAAAGTGACACTAACACACTGTCAGTACAGTGCAGATGTGCAGTATAATCTAGCAGATTAGTGTGTGGATGGACGGATGTCTCTGTGGTTTCAGTTGCTGTGTTTGTGTTTGTCCATTCTCATGCTTGACTAGATGATTTTAATTGCCTTTCTTGAGTAAACGTGTGTAATTACACTAGTGCTGGAAAATGAGAAAAGCTCAAGCTGTACTTGTGATGATGTATGTTCAGTACATCACAGAGAGAAGTTTTATATTGATTATCTTTCATGTCATATGGTCTTCAGATCAATTGTACAGCAGTCAGAAAACACTGATCTGGGTATTCAGCAGAATCCAAGGGGAGTTGTATGTATGAAAGAAGTAAGTCAAAAAGTCAAGTCATCCTGATGAATTGTGTTGAAGAATGTTTGAATGTATGATGACACATCAGTATGTTAAGGTGGAGCGACTGGTGTTTTCAGAGACCTGTGTCAACCTGAAACACAAACTGTCAGTTAAACATCATACAGTCAAATAATCTTCTGTTGTCATGTGTCAGACAGTGAAGTGATGGTGTGAGGAAACACTTCATTAACACTCTTTCAAAACTCCATCATCTCCATCACTTTCTATTGACGTGTGGACCTTAGTTTTTATCATTCAGTTCAGTTCAGTTAGATGAGATGTGCTCTCTTCAGGGTGATGTTGTACATTTCAGATTGAATAATAAAGTCCTGCATGATTTTCAGATTATTTTAGGGTAGATCATTATGAGTGTGTCTCTCAGATGTGTGTAAACAGATTTTCTTCACACCATCGGTCACAGGAGATTTATCCTCTGTCTGATGATTTAGCAACATCACGCTCGGCTCTTATTTTAGCATGTGCTGATCAAACATTATTAGAGATGTTTGAGCTGATTCTTCCTATGCACAGACTATGGAGGTTGCGTAGGGCCCCTGCACCATCAGGGGCCCCCTTGAGTACCGAATCAAAAACACTATTGTAAATAAAACACTTTTTTTACAACTTGCGCATTCAACTTTAGAGCAACCATTTGGAAATGTACTTTCTAATACTTTGTTATTTACTTACTGTTACATACTTAGATATCATGCAGTGGGCAGCAGGTAATAACATGCGCATGATGTGCTGATATATGTCTTTACATATGACAGACGGGGCTATCTGTCTGCGCAGAGAGGGAAATTGCAACAACCCAAAGCAAAAGAACAAGAAGGCATGTGTTATTGTAAAAAAAAAATAGTGTTGCCAAAGTGAATTACTCTCTTAGCAACACATGTATCATGACCGTGGCATGACAGCAGCTAGCCTCGCACAGAAATGAACCATGGTTTACCACAAACAAAACCTAGTTTTACCATGGTAACCACAAATGAATCATGGAACTGAAGCAAAAACACGCTTGGTTTCAGTAATGAGCAGTAAGGAGAGCGTGCCTTTCCAGTGTAATGCAGTCTGTGTTCAGGCTTTACTAAAACATCTGAAGTGTTTCAACTCTACTGACTCTTGGCATGTCAGAGCAGGAAACCATGACCTTATTTGGGCGTACAAGCAGGAATCTCCAGGTGTGATCCCTACACACACATTACACAAGAGCGCTGTTAAATAAACCTTCAGTGCTCATGATGGATCAACTGGTCTGGTGACTTTACCCAAGATCTCGTCTCACACACACTCAGACAACGGCTTTGAACACTTTATAGATGTTTAGTGTTGTGTTGATGGATCAACAAACATTAGTTCAGCCTCTTTCAATCAGTTCAGCATCTCACGCTTTTGTATGACTTCAACTTTAAGTGTAGAAGTTACACTTATCACGCTTATTACACAAGACATGAAAAGTGAATTTGAAGTATTTTATTAGCTCATCCTTAATGAATGCAGACCTCAGGTGAGGAAAAGCAGATTACTTTTTGTTTCAAGGTCAGAAACAAAGTTCAAATGTCATGAACAGTCAATTTGGTTTAATCATGTGAAAATATAAAGTCATATATGTTCTTTAAAGACAGATTTATATTTCATTTGTTGAAAGAGCAACTGTCAAAATAAATGCTGCGTCAGGGTTAGCGTGTGTTATTAGTTTTGAGAGGTTGTTATCTGGGAATTATGAACCTGCAAATGTGGCGACCAGCCAATCAGGATCAAGCATTCCAACTAGCCGTGTAATAAGCTGAATTAACACTTACTGTTCATGTTAGTCGTGTTCTTTTCATTTTCAATCAATCTTCAGATGGTTATAGATGTGTGAATTTGACGCTCATGTGTGGATGTTCTCATGACCTTTGATGTACAGTGGGTACGGAAAGTATTCAGACCCCCTTCAATTTTTCACTCTTTGTTGTATTGCAGCCATTTGGGAAAATCATTTAAGTTCATTTTTTTTTCTCATTAATGTACACACAGCACCCCATATTGACAGAAAAACACAGAATTGTTGACATTTTTGCAGATTTATTAAAAAAGAAAAACTGAAATATCACACGGTCCTAAGTATTCAGACCCTTTGCTGTGACACTTATATATTTAACTCAGGTGCTGTTCATTTCTTCTGATCATCCTTGAGATGCTTCTACACCTTCATTTGAGTCCAGCTGTGTTTGATTATACTGATTGGACTTGATTAAGAAAACCACACACCTTTCTATAAAAGACTTTACAGTTCACAGCGCATGTCAGAGAAAATGAGAATCATGAGGTCAAAGGAACTGCCTGAAGAGCTCAGAGACAGAATTGTGGCAAGGCACAGATCTGGCAAAGGTTACAAAAAATTTCTGCTGCACTTTAGGTTCCTAAGAGCACAGTGGCCTCCATAATCCTTACATGGAAGACGTTTGGGAGGACCAGAACCCTTCCTAGAACTGGCCGTCCGGCCAAACTGAGCTATCAGGGGAGAAGAGCCTTGGTGAGAGAGGTAAAGAAGAACCCAAAGATCATTGTGGCTGAGCTCCAGAGATGCATTCGGGAGATGGGAGAAAGTGGTAGAAAGTCAACCATCACTGCAGCCCTCCAGTCGGGGCTTTATGGTAGAGTGGCCCGACGGAAGATTCTCCTCAGTGCAAGACACATGAAATCCCGCATGGAGTTGCTACAAAACACCTGAAGGACTCCAAGATGGTGACAAATAAGATTCTCTGGTCTGATGAGACCAAGATAGAACTTTTGGCCTCAATTCTAAGCGGTACGTGTGGAGAAAACCATGCACTGCTCATCACCTGTCCAATAAAGTCCCAACAGTGAAGCATGGTGGTGGCAGCATCATGCCGTGAGGGTGTTTTTCAGCTGCAGGGACAGGACGACTGGTTGCAATCGAGGGAAAGATGAATGCGGCCAAGTACAGGGATATCCTGAACGAAAACCTTCTCCAGAGTGCTCAGGACCTCAGACTGGGCCGAAGGTTTACCTTCCACAAGACAATGACCCTAAGCACACAGCTAAAATAACGAATGAGTGGCTTCACAACAACTAAATGACTGTTCTTGAATGGCCCAGCCAGAGCTCTGACTTAAACCCAACTGAGCATCTCTGGAGAGAACTAAAAATGGCTGTTTACCATCCAACCTGACAGAACTGGAAAGGATCTGCAAGGAGGAATGGCAGAGGATCCCCAAATCCAGTTGTGAAAAACTTGTTGCATCTTTCCCAAAAAGACTCATGTCTGTATTAAATCAAAAGGGTTCTTCTACTAAATACTGAGCAAAGGGTCTGAATACTTGTCAATGTCAACAATTGTGTGTTTTTCTGTCAATATGGGGTGCTGTGTGTACATTAATTAGGGAAAAAAAAGATTTTAGCAAATGAAAAATGTAAGGGGGTCTGAATACTTTCTGTACCCACTGTATATCATGTCATAACGTGCGCTTTGACCCATCATGTAGTTCGGACGTTTGATTCTTTTACTGACGCTGAAATTGATTGATGTTAGAAGTTATAAATGAAAGTTCTTCAAGACAGAGAGCGGTCAGATCTGCAGTATGATTCAGCAGCATCAGGAACACTGTGTGTGTGTGAGATTAAAGAGAACACTGTGTGTGTGTGAGAGAACAGGCAGTGCTCTTGCAGTAGATTTCAGTACGTGTGTCCCTGTGGATCTGCATTGCTTGTCAGATGCAGCGCTGGAAAACGCTGGGCCAGCAGATGCATTACAGGAGGTGGCACGACTGCACTGCACCACGGCTTCCGTTTCTTCCCAACAGCAAAAAAATTGAAATGGAAGCAAATCGATAGGGCAGTTTCCTGAAGGTGCAGACGAGGCCGAATGCGGCTGCAATGCATTACAGACGTCTGCGACGCACACACTCATGCTGTTATGCTGAAAAATAAGTATGCATATTTATATAAGTATTAATCTTATTTAAAATAGATAAGCAAAGTTCAAGAATATTTGAAGGATAATTTAAGTACTAATATCACTCTACTACTAATAACATTTAAATCTGCTATTTCAATATAACGTCATATACATATTTCTCACATTATGATAGTATAAAGAATGTGCTTCAATTCATAATAGTTTCTTCAAATCTCATATAGTAATAATTTCAGTTTAGTTTCATTAATGTACGTTTCATAAAGAATAACTTGCTATAATGCCATGTATTTGAATGTATTTGATTTGACTTTTATTCATATAAATTGTTTAATTAATCAATTATTATTATGTCCTGTTAATTTTGATGTGTGTAAAGCTGATTTGCAACAATGAATGTTTTGAAAAGTGCTATAAACAAATGAAAAAACACTTCTTAGTTCATAGAAGTGACCTTTGAAGTAATAATTTTTTGAGAAGTACATAAAAGTAGACTGAATCTGTTTGAAAGATGGGTATTAAACGCACTCTAATTAATACTAATTAATACAAATATTTTCACAGGAGTAAAAGTCTAATTAACAGAAATACCCAACGTTAAAACAAGGATTGGCTCATTCTGGTCTGATCTGAAGCATGTGTTTGATGGACTCTAATTATTTCATAGAGCACATCCAACATTTCTGCATTGAAGCAGTCACTGGTGACACTGGGAGAATCAGCCTGTGGACTGTTCAACTTGTTTAGTCCCCAGCTCAAGCTCAAACACAGAGCCTCAGATGAATCACATTCTCATGAAGATTGAAAAGAGAATCCTGTCATCATTGAGACTCACGAGCAGAATGAAGGCTCCTCTGTGTCACCTTGAAAAGATCTCCTGCTGTTTCTCCAGCGAGTTTCCGTCAGTGGTCCAGCACCGTGCCAAAATGTCAGCATCTCATGAATGGCGTCTGTTTGACATGTCTGAGCTCCTGTCAGCGTCTTTCAGGTGGTGATTCTCTTAGAAACACTGAATGGAGATGTTGTTGTTGTACCAGTGAAAAGCACAATGAGATAGAGGGACTGAAGCGATCTGTTCCGCTGTCGGCGATTCATCACAACAACACATTCAGCTGATGTGACCTGTGACATCACGACAAAACCATCGTCCATTAGTCCTCAGAGACCAGCGTCACCTCAGGTCACATCAACCGTTCGACCTTCAGTTTGTGTGTTGAAGGCGTCAGATTGAGGTGCGCGTGTATAATCTCAGGTCCTGGCTTCAGTGTCTGTGTTCTCCATCAAAAGTTGTGAAATGCTTGGAAAAAGGTTTCCAGAAGTGGTTAGAGGATTGGTCGTGGGTTTGATCATGGGATTGCACATACTCACACACTAATGTATAGAATCATAGGATGTTAGTGGCTTTGGATAAAAGCGTCCGTCAAACGCATGAATGTAAATGTATAGTTTGAGGTGGATGATGGTTCAGAGAGGCGGCGTCAGGTGTGACGTGAGCGCTGAGGTGGATGAATATGTTGATGAGTAGAGAGGAATCACATCCAGTCGCAGCGCTCTGAGAGAAACAGCACGCTCACAGACGGACAGCAGACATGAGATCTCTTATACATCACAGACCGTATTCAAACATCACAGCAGGTATACGTGCACATCTCTCTTTTATACCTCAACTCTGTCTTCTGTCAGGATTCTGCTTTTATTTTGTTTCGTTGTCAACCTTATAAAGACATTGAGTCTTTCTTTAATGGTGACTGCTTTATAGTAATGATTTCTTCACACGTGTGAGTTGTTGTGAATGTGATTATGTGCTGGACTGTGCGGTATTCTGTTCGCTGGGCATTTATATTGCTTTTTACAGTCACTTCAGAAATGTGCTTTATGAAGGTCTGTTTCGGTGACATTCAGTCAGAGTTCATTTGGGTGTGAAATGAAGCGTTGTGTGTGTGTGCACATACACAATGATAATTGTGTTTGTGTATTTGTGTGCAGCGCCCACCAGCACCACACCGTCAGCTAAGACTTCCAGCCACGTAACGCCCTGCAGCGAGAGCGAGAGAAACTACTGCGTGAACGGAGGAAAATGCTTCACGCTGGAGGTCACGCCGGGAAAAATCCACCGCTTGTGCAGGTAGAGATGCGCTGTGTGTGTGTGTGTGTGTGTGTGTGTGTGTGTGAGACCACTGAACACTCCAGCGCACTGAAGACAGCATTACAGCTGCAGTGCTGCACAAACAGATCACTCACAAAAGAAACAAGTTTAAATTCACAGACAGACATCATTATTATAAGTCTATAAGTCACGTGTAGCAGTCAGAGTGGTCACTGAAGATAATGTTTTAGTGATCCTCCTCCTGACACCTTCTTTCATACTAATGTGGATTTTATTGTGTGTGTACAGTATGTGCTTTATTCAGTCAAACACAAATCTTTATCAAATAATTCATTTGCTTAACCACAAGTTATAAAAGACTGTAATGGAATAATGGAAAGTTTGTGAATGAAATTAGGTATAAGATGTTGCATTTATTGGTGTGTGTGTGTGATCTGTGCTTTTGCTGTCCAATTCAGTGAGTAAGCACAAAAACTACCGCTGATCTCAGAACAGCCTGATCTCATGCGGTCAGGAGATGCCTCTCTCTCTCTCTCTCACACACACACACACACACACACACACACACTCTCTCTCTTTCTTTCTCTCTCTCTCACACACACAGAGGATAGTGAAATCTGGGGCCAGTTGCATAAACTGCTAGACTAGTCTTAGTTAGTCTTTCAATGTTTTCCTTCAAGACTGCTCATAACTTCTCTCAGTCAGTCAGATAAAGAGTAGATTGGTCAAACTGAAATGTGAAAAATAAGACTGATCAATTGTAACTAATTGCTAGTCAGTGAGACTAGTTGTTAAGACTTTTCTTATTGGTTCGGTTTATGTAACTGGGCCCTGATGTCAGCTAAACTCTTAAAGTCCCAGTGAAAATAAAAATAAATCATTTTTTCATGAAATATTGCAGTGTTTATTGTACATAACGTGTCATGTGGGTCATTCTCTTTTATAATTCATGTGTTTTCATAATCTTGAGTTCAAATCTAAAAAAGTACTGTCTTCCTGTAATGACGATCCATCTTAAATGACGTCCTCCCCTTCAGCTCCCCATGCTATTTCAAACAGCAACGGCTGTTTTTATTCATTCAATCAATTCACAGTAAAAACCACACAAGCCACGCCCACAATTTGGAATTCCTTTTCGCTCGGAAATGCATCAGAATATGGAAGTAAAAACAATCATAACTTCTGCTTCACGGGGACTTTAATAATAAATGTTTAACATCTGAAGAACCTTTCTGTTTCACAAAATGTAAAATATGTTAATAAATGTTGTGTACAAATGGTTCTTTGTGGTGAAAAAAGAATCTTCAGATTATAAAGATATGATTCTTTAAAGACCCTTTGACTGAACGCTTCTTTGTGGAATGAAGGGTCTTCATGCATCACTGTGAGAATCCTGTATAGCGTCTTTATTTTGAAGAGTGTGTGTTGTGAGCAGCAGTCAGCGGTCCCCACCGGAGGAAGTGTTTTATTATTGTCACAGACTGAAGCATTAAAGAATCAACACACCGTTTGTTTCTGTCAGTGTTTGTGTTTGTTTTGTGTGTGTGTTTGTGTCACAGACCTGCAGTCCAGAGCGTGCATGCTTCACTGCTGTCTGGTGTTTGTGTGTGTTTGTACAGTTGTGTAACGTTGTGTTGTGATGTGATGTGTTGTGCTGTTCATCCTCTTTCTAACACAGGTGCCTTCCAGGATACACAGGGGACCGCTGTCAAACCAGAGACCCTGTGCGAGTCATAGACAACAAACGTATGTGCAGTCTGTGAACGGCCCTCAAAAAACCCCAAACACACACACACACCACACACACCACAAAACTGCTGTGTACACGCTGACCGTCTCTACAACACACTGAACCCATCATGACGGGAGCGTGTGTGTGTGTGTGTGTGTGTGTGTGCGGGGGGGCTTCTGCGTGTCAAACTCACTTCCTGTCTTCTTCTTCTCTCTTCTCTCTGTGACTTCTGTCTTTCCCTCTCAGGTGCCCCAATGAGTTTACTGGTGACCGCTGCCAAAACTACGTAATGGCCAGTTTCTACAGTACGTCTGTTTTCTTCTTCTGTGTCTGCTGGGATGAGAAGCGCTGTCTCCTCTTGCTTTGGTTTTGGTAGTTAGATCAGATCAGATCAGACCGCTCTCTCTCTCTCTCTCTCTCTCTCTCTCTCTGTGCATGTGTCTGTTAGACGGTTAGCTGATGATGGTTGTTTAGGGGATGAATGAAACATCAGATGCGGTCTGTTTGTGATCATGAGCGATGATGTTTATTCACCTGCACATGTCTCATCTCTGGCTCATTCAGTAAACAGGATCAATGGGCTTTCTTAAATCACTTCATTTAAAAACTTTACTGATGAACTTTTGATTGAAAGATCCCAAACACAACATCATGACTCACTGTAATATAATATAATACACTGTCTGAAGACCTATTTGCAAGATGTAAACACCGGTCCTGAAGAATGTTCACTTTTTTATTATAACTAGTATTTTTAAATCTTCCATATATATAACTCAATCTTAAAGAGACGCATTTAGTATTTTAAATATGAAGAGTTTATTTGCAAAAAAAAGACCACTCCGTTTTTAAACATCATGTTTTTAACGTGTTTTAATCAACAGTTCTTTTTTGTTTGTTTTGTTTTGATTACTTAATGAAATAAGCAGTTTAATTGACATTACTTAGAATGCAGAATAAAACGAAAACATGATTTTTTATCCTTGTTTTTGCAAATGAACTCTTTTTACTCTGTCAGTTGTGTATTCTCCAAAGGTTTGTGTAGTTTCAAAAGCAGCGTTGTTTACTTCACCCAAAGAGGTCTATAAACACAATAAAGTACATGTCAAGAGATCATGAATGTAAAAAAAAACTATATTTGTCAGCAGCAAAATAGCACAACTTGCCTGAACATTCCTAAACAAAAAAAATAAACAAATAATAGTCTTCAGGTATGATTTTTCACAAACACTTTATTAGTTTCCAATCTGTTGTGCAGCAAACCGTCTAAGTAGTAAATCATGAGATCTGTTTCCTAGAATTCATTGGTCCTGAATGCTCTAGAATCGACTTTATTCAGAGAGTTATATAGATCCTGGTCGTGTCTGTAGTGAAGGACATATTGTGATGTAGAAATAGCTCTGCTGTTATCTCATCCTGATACACGAGCGCCAGACATTATATTCTCCTTCATCCTTAAACCCACAGTGATGAAAGCTTGTGTGAAGCATCAGAACGGATCCTGTTCTTTCATTTCACATTCATTAACCTCAATTTATGAAGACCACCTGATGTTTTGTGCTTGAATTCATTCCTGTTTTGATCAGTTTACTGTTCATGTGAGCACTAGTTGACTTTGTGTTAGTTGAGATGTTAGACGTGTGTATGTTCATGTGTGTATATGAAGATTTCCAGTGAGTGTAGAAATGATTTGATGTGTTTGTTGTGGTGAGGTGAAAGAGCACATGATGGGTGTGTGTGTGTGGTCGTGTGTGTGTGTGTATGTGTGGGCTCACCGCTCAAATCCTCAACCAAGTGTTTTTTCTTTCTTTTCCTTCTTCTCATCATCTTGTCTGCCTCGGCAGAACATCTTGGGATTGAATTTATGGGTATGAATCGTCCTCTTCTCCTAGTGTGCAGATGTTTAGGGTGTAGAAGCTCCAGTCTGTTTCTTTTGCTCATGAAGGAATCAAACAGTCATAACATCATCATCACATCATCACTGAACCTTCTGCAGCCCTCTCACATTTAACACCAGAAAGCAGATATCTGCACTGAAGCTGATGCGCATGCGTGTGTGTGTATAATTGTGTGTGTGTACGTGTCTGCAAGTGTGTACACATGTGCGTAAGTGTGTGTGTGCGTGCATGTGTCTGTGTGTGCATGCATGCGTGTTTGTGTGGTGTGCGTCTCTGTGTGTGCGTGCATGTGTGCGTGCGTGCATTCATATGTGTGTGTGCGTGCGTTCCTGTGAGTGTGTGTGTGTGTGTGTGCGTGGTTGCATGTGTCTGTGTGTGCGTGCATGCGTGTTTGCGTGCGTGCATGTGTGCGTGCGTCTGTGTGTGCGTGCATGCATATGTGTGTGTGCGTGCGTTCCTGTGAGTGTATGCGTGTGAGTGTATGCGTGTGCGTGCGTGCATGCGTGCGTGTGCGAGTGGGGGGCATCAGCTTTTATGTTAGGAAGGATGTTGTTAATTATTCATGAAGTCCTCTGATATCTTCTATTCAACACAGATATATGCTGCACACACATACACACATACACACACACATACACACACACACTGCAGTAGTTATGGTGTGTTTGGATCCCTTCAGCTTGGCTTTTCTCATTCACTCATGTAACCCTCATCTTCCGCATGACATTCTCACTTTATTCTTTGTGTTTCATTTCTCTTCTTCTCAGTGTTTATTGATGTTGTCACTTACATGTACAGTAGAAATGGCAGTCGTGTTGTGTTAATTGTGTGCATCAACAATATCTTTCAAAAAGATCATAATATAAACAATGGTAACAGAGTTTGCTCACAGGTTTGAATGAACTTTGTTGTTTAAAACACAGGACAACATGACATGCCCTAAAGAAGCCATCCAATCACGTTTTGTAGCTTTTAGTCCATTTCTGAGTGACACTTCTCACAGCAATAACAAGAAAAGAATGAAATGATAGCAGTTCTCCATTATTTCAAATGTATTCCAATACTGTAATTATTATCCAATAATTATTTGTACCTATTTACCTATATATTTATTTTCACTATTTTGCACTGTTGCTTTATACATATAAAGAGTTCATTTGTAAAAACAGACCAGTCTGTCATGGTGGATTCCAAGTAATATCAATCAAATGATTCTGCAAATGAACACTTTGTACACACACACACACACACACACACACACACACACACACACACATTTGAGTTTATATAGTAGTACTGTTCCATAATAGAACATAATAGAAATATTGAAGTACACATTTATAATGCAATTAAAAAAAAGAGAGTGTGGTATTAAAACTCCTATATAAAGTATGTTGTGCTAACTTCTGAATAAAATATGTCAACACAGAAAGAAAACTGTTCTTCTCAAGACGTGTCGTGGTGTATTTATAGTTCACATTATTCATGTGTGTCTCTTTATTGAGTAGATTTAGTTTTTCTCAGCCTGTGAGTAAAGCCCTGATATCATCTGTTTACTGAAGCCTTCAGCATCTGGACGCTGGTAACAAACTCCCAGTGAAGACAAATCCACATTGATTTGATGTCAAACATATATATTGATATTCCTGCTGACTCACTAAAGCCTTTAAAGTTTAGACTTAAATCTGAATGAAATGTAAAAATCTGTTTTTCTAGGCTCTCTATGTGTCTGTAGATCACAGCAAAAGAAATGATTGAGCTGCTGAATGCTTCACGAGATGTTGTGATGTCAAACTCATAATGATGCACGAGTGATGATGAGTGAACTCACCTGACATGCTGAGATCATGTGTGTGTTGTGATGTGTAAAAGCAGTGTGTGCTCTCTTCCAGAAGCTGAGGAGCTCTATCAGAAACGTGTTTTGACAATAACAGGCATCTGCATCGCTCTCCTAGTAGTTGGCATCATGTGTGTGGTGGCTTACTGCAAAACAAAGTAATTCACATTTAGAAACGTTTGTTTCACTTCATACTAATGTTTTGAGTTGGACTAAAACTGATGTGGAGTTTAAGCTACATGTGTGTAAGATCTCTGCCTGTGTGTTTGTGTAGGAAACAGAGGAAAAAGCTGCAGGATCGCTTACGGCAGAGTTTACGAGAACGCAACACTGTGGCCAAAAGTCCTCCTCATCCTCCACCTGAAAACCTCCAGCTGGTCAATGTCAGTACCATCACCATCATCATCAATATTGTGTTCTTCATATCTATGAAGTAATGTGAGTTCAGTGGACTGCTGTAAGAGCTAGAAGTAGTTCTTCAATAAGAAAAGCTCAAATAAGAACGCTTTCAAACATGTATCAATGACACTGAAGTATACTTGACTTACACCGGCACAAAAGTGTACCTGATGTGGATGATATTCAATACTTTCTTCACATTGTTTGACATACAGTTATATGAACCTACATATTCATGTCTATATAGTAACAGACAGTTTGACACACAATCTATAAATTGTCAACTAGAAGAACACTGTTAGGTTCATAGAAAGAAAACATTTTGACCTTTGAACCATCAGAATACCTGGAGGTTTATAGTCTATAGGTGCAGGATTGTAAAAGTAGTTGTGCAGTGAAAGTGTACTAGTATTGATAGCACATTGTGTCAGTGTGTCAGTGTTATCTGCTGCTGCTCATGTGTGTTTATTTGCAGCATTGCGTGTCAAACACATGGCATGGACATGTGACCGAGAAAGAAGCAGAAACCTCTCTCTCCACAAGTGACTTCACAACACACCCGTCCACCGCCGTCATCAACCTCTCCAGCCCGTGGTACAATACACACAACAACAACACAATAACAACAACGTGTGACAGACACACAAGCGTGATCATGATGAAACACACACACATCTCTACCTTACAAAGATTAACATTGAACGACACACTGATGTCTGTGATTCGTATAACCCTTATTCCTGCAGCAAATGTTTTAAACACAGTATAATGAATTATTATGGGATGTGATTTTGGCTGTAAATGTATGTTGGCTGTGTGTTTAACAGTTGGAGTGATGGACGAACAGACAGTGTGGATTCTGATAGTCATGGGGTGGCGGTGAAGTCATCGGTGGAGAAGTGTTGTCATCATGTAACGCCGACTCAAAGAGGCCGTCTGAACGGAGGATCATCACATCAGATGAACCTCAACACCTCCAGCAGAGACAGCGGCCGGTGTGTTAACCTCTCACCTCATACACCGTCTGTCGGTCACTCACAACCTTGTATTAGTTTACTACAATTTAAACTTTGAAAACCATTCTATTCAATCAAATCAAATATTCGGCAAATTTTTTTGGGAAAAACTTGTTTGCCTCAAAAATAACCTGAAATAATCATGATTAATCACATCCAGAATAAAAATCTGTGTTTACGTAATATATGTCGTTGTACTGTGCCTATTAATTTTGTATTTATAAACATATACACATAAATGCATATATTTAATACAAATATAAAATATAACAATAAATAAACTTTTATTTTGAATTTCAAATATAAGTAAAAAAAATAATACATTTAAATATTTCCTAAATATGTATAAACAAGTATGTGTAAGTTTTGTGTTTATAAATACAAAATAAATATGCACAGTACACGGATATATATTATGTTAACACAAACCTTAATTCTGGATGCGATTAATCGTGATTAATCGTTTGACAGAATTAGTTTAAAGCATTACAATTATATTAAAAACAAAAATGTAAATGAATTAAACTTTAAAGAGCAACATAATAAATAATCAAATAAATTATAAAATGACGAATGCATATACCAAAATTGCTCAAATGAACAGAAATCAAATATAAACGAAACTAAATTCAATACTATAATACTAACTCTGGTCACTCATATCACCTCTTGTTTCATGAACTAGTTTTAGATGAATTACTTCCTCTTTTGAGCTTTAATCTGGATGTTATATATCAGCAGTGTCCACAATACACTCACCGTTGAATATAAGATACTGGTTTAGTATAAATACATTTCCAATAACATTATGTCAATCGGAGGTTTGTATGTAGATGAATAAAAATAAAACTGTATTTGAAACTGTGTATTGTGTGCGTGTCAGGTACGTCTCAGCGGCCACGACTCCCATCCGTCTGTCACCGGTGGGGCTTCTGTCTCCGGTGACGCCTTCCTCTCCACCTTCAGAGATGTCGGCTCCTCTCTCCAGCCTTGCACTCTCCATCCCTTCCATGGCGACCAGTCCATCTGGAGAGGAAGACCGCCCCCTGCTTTTCCGGACGCCTCCGATCCTGCGCGACAAATCCGGTTCCAACCCGGTGCAGCGGTCAGGCCACAATCTCCGTAACTCGGCCCACTACAATCACGGCCTGGAGCTCCTGAGCCCTCCGGTCAGCCCGCTGCACATAGACGAGAACGGCGGAGAGAAAGTGAGTTCACATCAGCCCTCCCCCCCGCACAGCCCCTCTGACCATGCTCAAAGAACTCAGCAGACGGCCGAAGTGTCGCCGGCGAGCCCCAGTAACTCGGAGAGCAGCGGCTCAGAGAGCGAGGACGAGGACACGCCGTTTCTGGGCTCAGAGGACCCGCTGGGTGGCATCTGTGCCGGGTCTGTGGAGGGCAGCAGAACTAACCCTGCATTACACCTGTCGGCACAGGAACATCTGCAGAACAGACTCCCCAACATCATAGTCAACCAAGATCCTATAGCCGTGTGAAAGAAACTCGACAGATCACCACCAAACCTTTATTTTCTATAATTAGGAGAAATAATTTTATTTTAGCGAAACAAAGACTTTTATAAACTCAATGTATAAACAAATGTCTTTATGTTATGATGTGGATATTATTATTATTACTATTATTATTATTAAAAGTGCCATTCACGTGTAGCTGAGGTCACAGTATTTCATTAGCAGAAAAATATAATCGACGGTGCCTTTTCATTTACATTGGGACAAAAGACTGCATTATGCCCCTGGGCCGTATATTCATCACAAAATAAACGCGTGTGTGAAAAAAAAACAAGTCCACCAGCACTCGGATTCAATAGAACAACATGGTCACTTTGGAAAAATGAAAAACCTTTCTTTTGATTTGAAACGCTCCTACATTTATTCATGCATTGTGGCTGAAAATGTGCCAGTTTTTCTGACTGACTTCAAAAGTAAAAACATGATGCCACTGTCGATGAAAAGAAACTATTCACAAGATCTAAAACATGTACGATCAGATACAAACTTTCTTCAGTTTTAGATGACACGTTAGATTAGACTTAATATAATAGCTCGCTGTCTCCATCACATTTGATCATTTCAACACAAAATGTTATTGTCAGAATCTTTTGAACATTTGCTTTTCATGTAGACTGTTACATTATATTCAAAGTGTTTGCGTCCGGTATTTGACATGATTTCAGCTGTACACAAATAACAACAACAACACATAACCTGAAGCAATTAAAAGAAAAAAGATTGTATTTATTTTCTTTCTTTATTTATTTGTTATTTATTTATTTATTATCTGATCTTGGCCTTGTAACGTAATCTTGCATTTTTTTATCTCTCTAATAATAACAATGACAGTCCATGATATTTTAGTGTTTTCTTCATAATATTTCTGTGTTGTTTTGATATTTAGCCGTAGGCTGTGTTATTCTGTCATTTAAAACAATAAATGTTAACGGTGAAGACTATCAAAGCACCTCACTGTACATATAAAGCGAGCTGATGTGTTTCATGTAAATATGTTGTGTTCGAGTTTTGAATGATAACCGATGACCATCATACTTTTGTTTCTTTGTTTAAATAAGTCTTTGCAGATGGAGGTGTTAGATGTGCGTTCTGTAAAACCATCGATGTTGAAGTCTAGCGGGTTTGGGCTTATGGTTTGACCACCACAGATACTGTCATTACATGAACAAGCATGAGGACAAACACAGGCATGCTTGTCCATCATCAGGACCACAACCTTACAGACAAAAAGAAAAATAATAATGCTGCTCTTGTGTGAAAAAAAACAACAACAACTATAAAAAGTCTGGAGGATATGTGTGATAGCTTTACATTGTGTTTCTTGTCTTTATTTGCACTTGGCGTGTGGAACTTCTATTATTTGCAGGTAAAGGGGTGAAATGACACGGGTAAAACGAATATTACGTGCTGATTTTTTACAAAGCTCATGGCTCTGAAAAGCGAGGTGTGCTATGATTGGCCAGTTGGTTAGTGCGTTGGTTATTGGTCAAATACTAGAGCGTTTCACAGAAATGAAACACCTCTTACCATATTCAGAACAACAGGTTCCTCTTCAGTTGTACTGACAGGTGATAAAATGTAATTGTGACTTCTTACATCAAATTGAGCCCGAATCTGAGACGGAAAATGAATATGATCAAGCCGATACATCAACTTTGCCAGCACGACTTGAGCAGAATGTAAAGGATTGGTAAGGTTTTATAAAAAAAATATTATGTTAAATAGGTAAAAACTATATCTAACTGTTTGACCTTTTATATGCAACGTTACAAAGACTCTAAACAAACAAGCATATACATCATACAGAGTTTGTGTGAGATAGAAACAAGCACACGTTACAGAAGGGAATGGTAACATAATAAATAACGTGAGCACGTTGGCCCTTCTTGACCAAGCAGTGTTGCATCAAGTCTCATCACCACTCAACAAAGACAATAAACCCAAAATAAATACTAAATAATAAGACAATATAAACCTCCAGTTGGAACATTATTTCTGATTATTAGGATTCACGTTATCTTTTTTCATGTTGCACGCGTCTGCATTTGCAGATCACAAACACATGACAAACTCAACTCGTGTTAGTCCGTAACAAAGTCTTTCACAATGACCACATACTTACAGTCTGTGAATCTGAAGCACCAGAAAAGCTGTAATGGTTGGAACGGCCCCACCTTTTAACCAAATTTTTCGTGCATTGCAGGTCTTGATATGTTCCAGGTTTGTGAAGCAATCGTCGGTGAAATGCGCTGCACAATCTTGAACATTCGGATTGTACTTTTCTGAAACAGCGTTCATTTTTAGCTGTCTCATCCTTTGGCAGGGCAAACAAAGAGGCTTTCTTTTCACACAGCGTCTCCATGAGTGCGGCGGTGACGATACAATGAGATTTACAAGTACGCCACCTTACTGACGTCTACATTTGGGTGGTCTTAGTCAAATGCTAACACCAACTGATGTAGATTTGTGGGGGTGTGGTTACACCAGGTGTTTCAGGCAGGTCTGGGTGAGCATTCGCTTTTACATAGAATGCATCTTTTGTTTCAACACATCTTATAACACACCAAAGACACAGAAAAACACATATTCACGCCATTTGACCCCTTTTAACTCAATTGTGTCCTAATTTTGCCAGTTAAATATCAGGAAAATGGGGGGTAATGTCAGAAGTTTACACATTAAACAATTGCATTTTGATTAGCGATGGTCAAACAGCATTTCATGACACGTCATGAGACAATGCTAGAGGACACTTTAAAACAACTGTATCTTTAAAGGTACAGTTCACCCGAAAATTGAAAATTGTGTCATTTGTGTCAAGTTGTTCCAAATCTGTATCAATGTAACCAAACACTTCTTGGACCCCATTGACTATCATCGTAGGAAAAATGTGAATGGCAGTCAAAAGTGCCCTAGAACTGTTTGCGTGAAATGTTTTTGTAATTGTTTTAACCCATTGTTAGGTCAAAAATAGCCATATTCTGGGTTAATTTAACCCAATTTTTGGGTTTATCCATATCTGACCAACCATAGGTTGAAATAATCCAACATTTTGTTAATGTACAGTAATGATACCAATGATCACTGGTGGAGAAAACACAATAAATCATGATAAATTCAGCCTCCGAGACAT